>NC_141914.1:33879948-34031463 GCF_057802395.1 Ceratotherium simum simum | reverse complement strand
ATCATTCCATAATCATAGTCATCTACATAGTTAAATTTGTCTTTTTCCTGACCTTGTCTTTAGAAAGAAGTCATAAAAGAGAATTTTCAAAAAAGGAAAGAACAGGATGTCTTGTTATTTTTAACTCCAAGCTACCTTAATGCATGAATTTCCTTTTGTCACAGAAGAGCATAAATGCTCTTAAGAGAGATGCTATTATCATTTCTTACTGAATGTTAACGCCATTCCCAAAAAGCCAATTTTAATATACATATCAAAGTACTATGATAACCATTCTCTCAGTTAAAACAGAGATTTCACCTTTTTTTCTTTGCACCTGAACATACTGACATATTATTCATTTAGTTGTGCTCTGATGTTGACTCTAAATTACTTTAGTCTTTATAGAAACTTTTGTGAAAATCAAAAGAGTAGTTGAACTATAGAGCTTAGATTTCCTCTTTGTTGTTATTGACCATTACAAAGAAGAAGAGAAGGTGGACAAAATCCCAAGTCATCATTTTATTGCTAATTTAATTTTAACGAAAATATCGAAGCATAGATGAAATTATGCAAGATCAATAATTAAGAGCCAATGAGTAAATTACCATTTCCTTATAAATGAAAACGAGATGTAATGAGTTCTGTTTATTTTTTACTAGGTAAATACTTAAAATGAATCTAAAATTTAGCACGTTAGAAACTAAATCCTTGTTAATTTATTGTTTGGGTTATAATGGGCTTTCTTGCATCGTTCAGTTTTTAGAATTGCCACTAGTTTTTAAAATAGATTCTTTAACCAGGTAATTCTAAAAGACAGATTAAATTATTTTAAAGTGTCATTTTAAAAATAAACCAGTTAAAATGATAAAAATGAATCAAGATTAAGTTTGGAAATAGTGTGAGACCTGAGGGCTAAAAATAAAAGAAAATGAAACATACTACAATTTGAACCACTCGTAACATGATTTTGCCGTATTTCTCTCAGTCATTCTCTACTCAAAAGAAGCTCAAACTGTTAAAGTACTATATGGATGAGTAAGAAGTATTTCCTGTGTAAATTACATATTGATTGTGAATTTTATGCTTTACTAGCTTAAAGGTCAACTTTATTAACCGTGCTTTCTAAATATATCCCAAAAGGAAGGGTGGTGACAGTGAACTTATAGTGGAAGATTATTTCATTTGCCAAATAACATCACATAAAGGCAGATATAGTTCTGTTTTGGGTGTCTTCCACTTACCTCTCCACATTTGCCCTCCATCCTTCTCCTTCTTGCTCTGTACCCCAGGAAACTGACTTCTAAAGATTGCATTGACAGTTCCTTACTATTCTGCTTTCCTCTTGGGTTCAACCAGTGGGAACCTCCAGCAAGAGATCGGAGGGCACTAGGAGAGTGAAGTTGGGATATGTATTTCCCTGGCTACCTCCCTGTAAGGTTTTGTACTACAGGCTGTAGGTCCTGTCAGAAGTCCTTGCCACAGATCCAGGTGTCCTGAGTTTAAGGAACTGCTCCTTACCCTCTCTTTCCTTCAGGCTTAGGGGTGGTAACCATTCCTAGCCACTGCTAACTCCAAAAACCCATACCATACCCCTTATCCCTTGATAAATAGTCCCTTCCTTAAACTCTCTTCAATTACTCTTTTTTAAAGTGCTCTTTTTCCTGCCAAGATCAGGATAAGTACAAAAATAAAAATTATGTCCCTAGTATTGTCTATGAGCATCTGAAGACTTCCAAAATTGCTATAGCATATAATAATATAATATAAGTCTGATGTGACATAAAGGATGTATCCATCCATTTCAGTGAGCAAACCAGTTTTTAGTAAGGCTAATCCATGAATTTTAGCCATCTCCATTATCACTAAGTTTCTCTATTCGACTGAAAGGAATGAGCCAACATGCTGCAGTCTGTGTATATTGTTTATATCAGTACTTGAAGTGAGGCGGACGGCAGGAAGAATTGGTTCATAATGAAATACGAAGGTACAACTTATGGACAGGGATTAATGTATGCGTCAGTTGTAACAAAGGGTTCCAAGTCTCTTGACTTCAAACCCTTACAATTTTCACAAGAATGAGTTTCAAAAGACCGTCATGACCAACTGTGGTTAGCCTAAAGTATGATGGGTTATAATTCTGTATGCTGCTGCCTGAGCTGTGAGGGCATCTAAATGGCAGAGAGGCAGGAATGTGTGTTAGCTGAGTGCACGCAGGACTTGTCAAAAGATCTGGATAATAGTCTTAACTCCACCACTATCTGATTATGAGAACTTCATGAAATCACTTAAGCTACCTAAATCAAAGTTTCCTCATAAGGTAAGTAGAGATAACAACCGCTAATGACAACCAACTGTTCACAACCAGAACTTTGAGAATTAAATACGAACGTGACTAAACTCTGAAATGTTTAGTGTATTGCTCAGTTCTACTATTGTGTGTATAGTGCACACCAGCAGACTGGGGATTCCTTCCCAGCAACAATTGTGTCCTCACATAGGCATACCTCAAGTTCCATTTTGCTCTATATTATCTTTAAATTAAGAACAAAGATCATTATGGATCTTGATGTGATCTTGGCTTGTCTCTCTCAATTCTTATACTTTAGAACTTAGACATCTGAATCCCAGAAGAGTTAAGTGATTTGCCCAAGATCACACAACAAAATAGTAGCAGAACTAGACTAGAATTCAAGTCTCTTGACTCCCAGTTCAATGCTACTTCTACCACAGAACATAACATTTTATTAGATGTGTATAGAACTTTATGGTTAATGGTGTTTCACAACACATTTGTGTGTCTGATCCACCAGAGAGGCGGGCACGTGTGGTAGGCAGAATAATGGCCTCCAAAGATAGCTATGTCCCAATCCCTGGAACCTGGAAATATGTTATATTACACAGCAAAGGGGAATTAAGGTTGCAGATGGAATTAAGGCTGCTAATCAGCTGACTTGAAGATAGGTAGATTATTTTGGATTGTCCATGTGGGTTTAATGTAATCACAAGAGTCCTTAAAAGTGGAAGTGAGAGGTAGAAAAAGAGTCAGAGTGATTTGATGTGAGAAAAGTCTCGACAGATTTTGGAAATGGAAAGCGATCACGAGCCAATGAAGGCTGGCAGCCTTTGGAATCAGAAAAGGCAAGGAAACGGATTTTCCTCTCCAGCCTCCAGAAGGAGCGCAGCCCTGCCAACACCTTGATTTCAGCCCAGGGAGACCTGTATCAGGCTTCTGACCTACAGAATTGTAAGCTAATACATCTGTATTGGTTTAAGCTGCAAGTTTGTGGTAACTTATTACAGCAGCAGTAGGAAACTCATTCACCAGGTAAAGGATTTTAGTCCCCAAATTGTAGAGATGGAAACTGAAATTATTCTTTGCTTTGATTTGTTTGTTTAACTAAAGTATTCTATAAATTTATTTATCTATTTATTTTTGGGTGCTGAGTGGGGAAGGTAGAAGATGGAGTAAGATACAATCCTAGACCTCAGGGAATCCAAAGTAGAACTACGTGCATAGAAATAATACAGTGAGGTGCAAGGCAGGGCAGAAGGACACTGGACATGCAGGCTGGGGCCTACAATTGCAAAGTGGCCACCCTGAGGCCACAAATGGGGAGGGGGATTTTTGTTAGTAGCATCTGTTAAAGTTCCTCAAAATGCTTTACCTGGAGGTATATTAGACTGTTACGTGGTAACTGAAACTGTAATGCCTCAAATTCAGATTCAGGAAAACACAGTAATATACATCTTCACTTCTGATGTTGTCAGGAATTCCAAGAGCTGTGACATCAACACCCTGAGACTGTGCTTTGATAAGTCTGGGTGGAGCCTTAGAGTTGCAGTGTAAACACTGACAATTTTTATTCACGTAGTTCTCAGACTACTCTTGGAAAAACAGCTCTAGACTTGTTGGTGCTATCAGATTCCCAATTTCAAGTTTACAACTACTTTGATGCCTCCCTCTGAGAAACTGAGGGTGAGAGGAAGGAATGCAAAATCAGCATTTTTATCAAGCACTCCTGATGATTTGTTTGTTTGCATACCCAATTTTGAGAACCACTTCCTACAGTGAGGCCAACTTGGATCCTGTGTCCCAATAGAAGCTCGTAAAAAGGTACCGAGTGATATAAACAGGAGACACATATCTTCCGGAAGAGAGACTTCATGTTCTCACTTTACTTAAAAGCCAAATGGATTGTGAGATTAAAGTGACAATTTTCAATCTGTTTCAAGTCAAGAGAGCCAAGTTTCTGATTAGCTGTTTTGCAGCTCAAATTTGTCCTGACAAGGTTTCTATCTCCTTTAAAGAACTTACCAAGGAATAGTCCTCAAGCAACAAGTGATGGATGGATAAAGCACTATAATTATGATCAAAGTCCAAAGCCTCGGATCTATGTAATTATGCACTTCCCAACCTCTGAAAGTCACTTTGTTCCATTTAAAATAGGATGAGAAATGGACATGGGGTGACGTATACTTATTGGTTAGTCAAGCTTTTGGAAATGACAGTTATTAACATTTCTGTTTTACCTTAAGCCATAATATTTGGGGGATAATTTAGAGAGAATTAATTGTCATTCTATTCTTATTGTTTGTCTTCTATTCTCCACTTAAATCTGACTTTCTTTTTATTATGAATTAGACTCTTTGAAGTTCAGAATGACATTGTTAAGCTTAGAAGAAGAAATGTGAGGGCTCAAAATCCCCTTGCTACTTTCAAATTTCCAGTACCTTTTTCTTTTGTTTCAAATGAGCAAACTTAATTTGTCAAGTTGAATAGCAAACACCCATTCTCATTTTCCATTAACTCAGGCAGCTCTGTCATAATTGAGGACAAAACCAGCATCATCATAACATTAAGACTGATAAAGCATTTTGAGTCAAGAAGTACAAAATTGGAAGCTGGTGTGATAATTTAATCAGCCACATGGTTACCTAGAGTAGATTTTTAATGTAAGCTTTTTTACAGATGCTGGTGTAGATTGAAATAAATAATAGAATACATACAAATTCGTGATGAGGTAACACCACAATACAGACTTTTCTTCTAAAGTTAAGTATGTTATGCCTTAAGATTATTGATTGCATTTAACTTATCCCCCTGTCATTTTCTGACATTTCATCAAGGTGGTCGATTTTTAGAGCTTCCTTAAAAATACCAAGCTTTATATATTTTATTTGAAATTCATCATTAGCTTTTCTTTATTCATTTTTTTTTCTGGCTCAGTGAAACATCCATTTTTGTGCTTTTATTTAAAAATGTCATTTACTTCTTAGCTACATAAATAATTATAATATATTTATTAAGGCTTTCAATGAGAAAACTCACTTTCTTCTGACCTTTCCATGATACTGCAACTTCCTCTAAATAAAAAGTGCTAATAAGATGTATGTTTACAGTTTATTATTTTTCTTTTTAACACTTTTGTTATCTCAGGTAATGAATGAAAAGTTTCTGCTTGACAGCATTTTCAAACCAAATTATGAGCAATCAAAAGACTTCTAGGTCAAAATGAGTTTTTTTTCAGCATTGTAATTGATACTATCTAATATAATAAATCTTTGCACATGCATAAGCAATTTTTCGTATCCTGTAGAGGCTGATGTGGCTTTAATTGAGTTTTCTTCACTAAAACTTGAAATATTAATGAATGGCATCTTCAAGTTAGTACGGGTGTGAATGTAGGCTATCCTCAATGTTGCGTTTGCTCTGACACACTTTATTAAACATGTTTAATCATATCTTCTCACTGAGCAAAAGCCTTTAGTGTTGCCCTGTCTGTAAATGTACCACTGGCCCTTCTGTCTGGCATCTGAGGTCCCACCTTATCTTCCTACATAAAATTTATGTACAATTTTACCTCTGTCTTGAATCCCTCAAAGCAGTCAAGTGGAAAGCTCATTTTTTTCCTCTCTGCTTTTCTCCCTCCCTTTCTCCCTTCTATTCTTTCTCTCCTTCATAGAAGCTCTCTATTTTTTTGCTTCTTGGGAAGACAGAATATACCTGAAAAAGCTAAAAATAGAACAAAGCACTTTGTTTTTCAACCAGTTCGAGCTTTGCTCTGCAGAAGTGAAATTAGAGCATTTTGTAAGCAAAAGTAAGAAATTGTGACGGCAACATATCAAAAATAAAACCACATAAATAAAACCGACAAAATATATGAGTTTTGGACTTTATAGGAAAATTGTTTTTTAGTACCTAGTTTATCTGAGTTGTTCGGCACTTTTTAAAGGAGTTTTGTAAATTAGCTAGTATTTAAACAAATACTGTTGGTTGGGATGACAAGGAGGAATAGAAAAAGGGAAATGATAATGCCTTAAATAGTTCAACCTCATTGTAAAGTACAAAACTATTCAATAATCAGTGAATATTTACTAAATGCTAGATACTGGATATATAATAAGAAATTTAAAAATTCAAAGTTTTTAAGTACTTATTGCTACTGTAGCAAATCTGCCTCCAGAATCATCTGAATTAAGTGTGAATTAAAGGAAGATCTTTGAAGCTCAGATAGAGACATAAATGTCAGAGCACTTCAGGTATTCTCAGATGAAACATATTCAGATAAAAGTACTTGTGACTTGATATTAATAATATCAAAAATTGTTAGACAAATGACATATTTTTAACAATAATGGAAGCCAACAAAGAAAAGTCTAGTAAAACAATTGTTTTTCATGTCATTTTCTAGGTTCATAATTTTTTATACATAGAAATTATAATCATAAAATAATTTTAATGTTTTATTCATTATATAAATTACATAAGAACTTTCCATTTGTCATGTACTTTTGCATTTATCATATAAGTAACTGCATAAGGATCTCATCATATCAATGTAACTTAATATATTTATCATTTCCCTTATTGAGCATTTAGGTTAGTTGTAATTTTTATTATAAATTTAAAATATTATCTAGCCATCTTTCTTTTGAGTTATTTCCTTGGGATAATTTCATGGAATAAATATTTAAAGAAAGCAAACTAACACATGTTCAATCCATACAAAGTGCCATGTAATTTCCTTGCAATATCTCATACAATACATTTTTTTTTAGCTAAGTACTATCCCCAGTTTGCAGATGCGGAAAATGATGCTCAGAGAGATAACTAATTTAACCAAGATGATTTAACTACTAAGTGGAAGAACCTCTTTGTATTTTCATTCTCACCTGAGTCAGAATTTGAACCCAGGACTATCTGACCTAAAAATTTTGCTGTTTTCCCCACAATATGCCGCGACCTAAGAAGTGAGAAGGCTGGCAAATAAAAGGGTATATACTTTTTCAAGTTTCTGGAAAACATTACTATTTAAAAGGGTGTGCTAAAGTATTTTGCCAAAGAGTTCCACTTTTGGATATTATTTTTAAATTTTGCTAATAGTTGTAAAATGACATGTGGTTTTAATTAGCACTTTTTTATTAACTAGGGCAACTACAGAAACCACAATTACTGATTTTCAAAGATCTCAGCCTTTGATCCTGTATTTTTAGAAAATAAGATGAGACATAAACAGCTAAGTATCTAGTATTTATTGAATTCTTACTACGTACCAGAAACTGTTCTAAGCACTTTAAATATTTAATTGTACATATTTGATCCTCAAACCACCTTAAGAGGTATTTACTAGTATTACCTATTGCTGACCAAGAGACAGTAGTATAATGTTTAAGAGACTGGATTTTGGGACCAGTATGCCTTGGTTCAAATTCTCTCTCTGCCAATTGTTAGATCTCCTAACTTAATCTCCCTGTGTATGCTTTCTCATGTATAAATGAACATGATAACAGGAGTACCTACCTAACTGGGTTGCTTTGAGAATTAGATGAGTTGCTTGTATAAATGGCTTTAAAACAGCATCTGGCACATAGTTAGCACTATATAGGTGGTAGCTCGTATTATCCTTATTTTGTAGATGAAGAAATCTCTGTGCCTCTGTGAAGGCACAGAGAGGCTGTGTAACATGCCCAGGTTAAAACATCAAGTTACTGGTGGAAATGAGTAGGGTCCTGATTTTTACATTATTTTTTTATGGTCAAAACCTTAATTAACTCTTAGTAAATTCATTGTAGGAATGATTTTTGTAGTAATTTTTTTTTTATTTTTAGAGACCTCAAAAACTAATCATTTTAATGTTCTAGAAAAACGGTCCGAATCTAAAGAGGGGAAATGTTACCAACTATCATTTTTACCATTAATACAACCATGGGGAGCCAAATTTGAGGACAATCTATTCTATCTTTGGAAATAAATGAGTTTCAGTCATAGTAACTAGGGCCTTACACACAAGGATTCAACTCTGAAAGCTTGGAATTGCCCAATTGGGAAACTTGGGAGCACTTACTTCTAAAACTCCTTTTAAATTACTGCTTATGTTCCCCCATTGCTTTTGATAACTCACAAATCATTTCCTAATTTCTGTTTTTGAAATTTGCTGACTTAAATAGAATTCTTTTCCTCATACTCTCCACTCTATTCAGATTGATTCTACTTTTTTCCCATTTCCACTCTACCAATGGGATACTTTTTTCCAGTATGGTATTTTGACTTGCCACCATCTTTTGAACAAGATTTTCCCTCCATCTTTGACCTTTTTTCCTTTTACTCTTCTGCTAGCTCGTCTTAACTGAAAGCTGTTCTTTCTCTGAAAACACCCACGTTGCTCATTGTTCTTCAGTAGAAGTGAAGCCTTCTACACATACTGCTTTGCATTCAGAGGGCCAAGAGAAGAAACGAACATATTTTTTGCACAACACTGCTGTTTTCAGATCATTGTTTATTTACCCTATATTATTCAGCATCCTCATGTCTTCTGGAACCTCTGCCATCAAAGTGATTTACTGAACTTAATGACAACGCACTGATATTTGGGGCTTCTCCTCTGTAACTTGGCTTCATTTTCCTCTTGACTTCTGGCAGCTCTTTGGGAACTCAAGTATCCCTTTGATGACCTTCCTACAGTGTAGTCTCGCAGTTTTTCAGCTTCCTCAACTTGAGGAGCTCCCATTTCCACACCGTTCAAGTCACCAATCCACACAACCATGTCCTGGGCTTCATCATGACCTAAAGTTATTCTGGTCCCAAATCATACCATTTTACACTTCCCTTTCTGATCACAATCTATTGTCCCTTCACTTCTCACACCCCTAGCCTGCACTGAGCCTCTTCTCTCTGCACATCCTCACAATCTCCCCTGCCAAAACCCAATCCTTTCTTCAAGGTTTGTCTTTATTTCTATTTATTTCCTAATGTCTTTTGTGCATATTTCCTTACAAGTTTCTCTCCACCTACTAGATCCTCACCACTCAAAGTGAGGTACAAAGAATAATACAGAATCTGAGGGGCCACATCAGTCCTACTAAATGAGAATTTGCATTTTAACAATAACTCAAGGGGATTCGTGAACTTGTTAAATTTGAGAAGCATTGCTCTAGCCTAGTAGTTCTCCAGGTGTGATTCTGAGAACACAGCAATAGCAGCACCTTGGAATGTGTTAGAAATGCAAATTCTCAGGCCCTACCTGTGCCCTACTGAATCAAAAAAACCTGGAGTGTGGCCCAACAATCTGTATTTTAACACACTCTTCAGGGGATTCTGATGCACACTGAAGTTTGAGAACTTACCTATATAACTTTCAAGGGGAGGGACTGTCTTGTTTATTTTGATATTCTCTGAGGGTATATATTAGGTACTTTAGAAATACATAATAAATGAATGAGTGAATGGGTGGATGGTTGAGTGAATGAACCTTTTGTTTATCGTCACAAATAATGTGTTATATTCCTTCTCTGATATACTATAGAACTTTGTATTTCTCTTAAGGTATTTATATTTACTCACTTAAATGATTATTTCTGAATATTGACTATGTCTAACACTGAGTCCTATGCATAGTAGGTATTCAATAATTATTTGTTTAATTCAGTTGAAATGTTTTTGTTCCACGTTTTTATACTTTTGTTCCCTCCCCCTCCTCCGCCTTTTTCCCCTTTAATACATTGTTTCAGACCAAGTGAAGGACCAAATTGAAGGTATAAGGCAGGCAAGAACTTGACCTATTAAACTTTGCCTCCTTAAAACAACAGAAATAAATCTTAGGAAAAATACTTGAAAATAAAAGTGAAAAAGGCAAATGAATCAGGTTTGAGACTAGATACGGTTGCTGGCCACATCCAAAATTTATTCCCTGACAAATGGGTTTGGTGGTCACGTTGAACCATGTGAGAACGCATATAGTGCAAACACTGCTGGAAACAAAACGCAGCTTGGGTCTGAAATAGGCTTCTCTAGTCACAAGGCATTTTCATTGCCCAAACAATTCTGTTCAGTCTCAACCAATGAGAACCCTGAAATGAAATTATCAGGCTGAGTAACTAATGCTACTCTTGGCAGAAGCAGCCCATGGATCCTTTTCATTGAACAGGGACAGACTATAAATAATAGCATTTGTCTAGTACTTTGTCACTTCCAAGAACTCCAGAAGTCCTGACAAATAGACACTAATGTTCTATGCCAACTTGCAGGTGGATTTTTTTTTTAATGTACAAGGAGAAGTTTCACTCTAATCAGATAGCAACTCAAATGCAGATATGGTTCTTTAGTTTAAAATTTTAGGCTAATGACTATTTTGTCATTCCGGACTTTATCTTAATTAGTCATGTCCTAAAAATTAGGCCTTCCTGGGGGCATTAAAAATTTCAAAAAATGAGAATATCTGTGCTAAGACAATGACTGGTTCATATGACTAAGTTCTGTGATGAGCAGTTGACCAAAGTCATTAAATATGATCTATAATCTAATTTCAACAACCTCCCTCTTAGAGAGCCCAACTCGACAGGTCCTCTTCTGGTGCCTTCTCTCATCATACACTACAATCCACAGGGCTGACAGAGAGGATCAATTGATTGTGTTCGCCTAGAAAGCCATTGCAAATTCTCCATGGCTTGTTCTCAGAAAACCTGATATCTATTTTGCCATTTTCCTCCTCCTACAAGGTACAGCTGCCTGGTCATTGTGCACGCAGCCCTCTAAGGGAGGTGAAAGCCAAATGAGGGGACATTGTCTTAAAAAAAAAGGTCTCTGCCCTCCCTCCACCCCAAATTAGCACTAACAATCATGAGTTTCAAAACTAGTGGGCTAAAGAATATGCATGAGTTTTTAAATTTCATTTGCAATGGAAATATTGCTTCTTTTAAAGAAATTGATATTAAGAGAGCCTATGAGATCAACTGCATTTCATAATTAAGACTCTTACAGATATCTGCATGGAAAGATTAAATAACTAATTTCAAAGGTTTTTTTCAATAATATTTCTTCAAAGGTATATTATTAGAATCTGCTTTTCCAGCAGGAGTGCACAATTTCTATAATATTATGCAAAATATATATATAGTATAGTTTCAAATTTTTTTTTTTTTGGTGAGGAACATCAGCCCTGAGCTAATGTCCATGCTAATCCTCCTCTTTTTGCTGAGGAAAACTGGCTCTGGGCTAACATCTATTGCCAATCCTTCTCCTTTTTTTTTCCCCCCAAAGCCCCAGTAGATAGTTGTATGTCATAGTTGCACATCCTTCTAGTTGCTGCTGTATGTGGCACATGGCCTCAACATGGCTGGAGAAGCGGTGCGTCGGTGCGCGCCCGGGATCTGAACCTGGGCCGCCAGTAGCGGAGCGCATGCACTTAACCACTAAGCCATGCGGCCGGCCCAAGTTTCAAAATTTTAAGCCAAAAAAAAGAGAAGGAGGAGGAAGAGGAGGGAGTAGAGTAAGAGGATATGGAACAAGAGAAAAAAAGTCTTTCAATGACAGTGTGTGCTCAAATGTCATGGCCTCTTATTTAACTGCAACCTGACCCCCTTCCCTTCACACATTCCCAATCCCAGCTCCTTACTATGCTATTTTGTCCATATAACACACATCAACTTCCAAAATACTATTTCATTTACTTGTTTATTATGTTTACTGTTTCTTATCTGCCTCTCCACACCAGAAAGTAAGCAACATGAGGTCAGGATATTGTCTACTTTGTGGCCTGATTTATCACAAACGCCTAGAAAAGAGCCTGGCACATGAGGATGTCAGTAGACAATGGTTGGCTGAATGAATTATGGAGAAACAGTTCATCAAAAAATCCTTAGTCACTGTTGCTTATGTTGCTTTTCTTGATGGCTAAGATACAATTTCTTTAAAAAGAGTGAAAAATCTTACTGACAGAGAAAAAAGTTTTCTCTTTCATCAGGGAAATGAGGCTAAAATGAGACTTAAAAATGAGGCTTAAAACAATGACTGATGCAAAGTCATACGGCTGGTCAGTGGCAGAATTGGGACTTACAGTCATTTCTGTATTTTGTGCTCAGAATTTAGTGTTCTTACTAAACTTTGCCACCTATCCTGTTTGTAAAGCCTGCACATCTTGTTTGTCCAAATCGCTCATAGTTGTTCAGGGTTTTATCATGTAAAACCCTTTCACATATAGTATTTGAGCCACAGAGCTATTATTAGTTCCATTTTATAGATAAAGAACCTGAAGGTAGAGAACTAGTGACTTGCTGAGCATCACACACGTGCCTAATTGAGGGCAAAGGCAGGATTAGATGCCGAGAATCTAATCAAAGAGCCTTTTGTTATTACGTATTTCTCTCTTGCAACTGTTCATTTAAAAAATATACTGAGTACCACCCCTGTGCCAAGCCCTATTCCAGGCACCAGTGAGCAAAAACTCGTCCCTTGTGTCATGGAACTGATACCCTCTGTCCACAAGTAAGCACATGATGTGTTGGGTGGTGGAAAATCTGTGCATAAAAATGGGGGTATAGAGAGAGAATGACAAGGTTGGAAGGAGTACTGTGTTAAGTGGGATGGTCATCTAATAAGACCTCTCAGATGAGGTGACCTTTGAGTGGAGATCTGAAAGGAATAAGGAAGGAATCTGGGGGAGAAAGAGAATTCTAGGAAGGGAATGCAAGGAGATCAAAGTGGCTGGAACAGAATGAGCAAGAACAGAGAGATAAGAGATGAGATCAATTATTAGGGAGCAGGGCCGTAGAGGGTGGGTAGAAAGAAGGATTGATTTTTCTCTTGGAAGAATTTTATTTTGTCTTATGTTTTAAAGAATCAATTTAGCTGTGTGCTATGTGGGGAATAGACTATAGAGACCAAGTCTAGGGGCTGTTGTTCTAGATAAGAGCTGATGGTGCTTTGTACTAAGATGGTAAAGAGTGGTAGTACCAAGGATTTATTTCAGAAGATGATAGAATTGTTGAAGTTTTTAGTGATGGACCTTATTTTGGGCTTGGGTGTCATCTGTAGAAGGGCACCTGGCCACAGCATGGCATTACCACAGCATGTGTCAGTCCAAAGCTAGTTGTCAAACTTGAAAGCTTAGAAGCCTGATATTTCAGCACAAGATCAATTTCTTGGTTAACCACACTCAGAGATTGATATATGAAAATGAGAAAGCCAGTGTTTTACCTCTTATAATGAGAAATATAACCATCTTGGATAAGCTTCTGTTGGCTGATAAGCATATTCTTCTCCTATAGATATATTGTAGGGGATAGCAAATTAGATTCCAAATGTTGCTAGATGAATATGGCATGGCAGAAAAATGGGAGGTAAATGGGTAATTTGATAGTCTGATATTTTTGTCTCCATATAGCTAACTCCATAAAGATATACATACTAAAAGGACCATATAAATACTCATGTTCTTGGGCCAGAATATACATGTGCCAGAACAGAGCTGGAGACCCAACAGAATGTTCCTCACTTTTTTTTCCCTAGTCCTGACCAATGACCAACAAATTCTCCACCCAACTCTGACTAGCACATTCTTCCTTTAGATATGTTAATATATTTGATCAGATTTGACTCTAGTTTTGGCCTGAGATCATTTCTGTCTCTTCGATTACTTTGCCAATGAGATCCACTATTTTCTGTTTTGCTCACAAAAGGCAATGAATCTTATTTCTCACTTTCTGAGCTGTCCTCCTTATGTGTCACTATTATGAATTATCTTATGTAATTCTCCTAAACCTTTGCTCAATAGAGTTATCTGCTAAATTTAAACTGACTGAATCAAAACAAGTACAGTTTTCTTTTCAAATCATGGTATCTGCTGGTCTTGTTGTTGCTTTTTCATAATACTCAAATAACCTAATTTTCCAGATGTCTCAGTTGAGTCTACCTAACACTAGACCTTTTTGGATATATGGTAGGCAAGCTTTCATCAGCTGTACTTATTGAGGAAAAATTCCTTGAGTGTTTAATTTTCTTAAAGCTTTTGCTCTAAACCATATTTCTTTCTAATAAATGCTTGTCTAGTTATCTATAACCTTTATATTTTTTAAGGGATTAAATCTAAATGGATTCTTAGTCTTTGTTATTTTAGCACCAAAAGAGTGTGTTAGGGAGAAGACTCTCAAGTTTTTCATGTGGTCCTGTGTGCTTGGGGGAGAAATGGTTGAATTTCAGCCCACCCTCCACTAGGGCTGAAGAGATTAAAGAATCAAATGATGATTAAATCTTCTCTTTATGTGTGTTTATGTTATTTGTAGGAAATGCTATATACTTAAACTCCCATTTATTTGTGAGACAACTTTGTGCTATTAAAAGCTGGGAAGGCATTAGACCCATTTGCCAGCAAAATGCCTTAAAGTACAAAACCAGTTGAAGTATCCCCCTAAACATATGAAATAAATATTCAGTAAAAGAATGTTAGCACCAAGTTTTTTAATTTTTTTTTTAAATTGTAATCATCCCAAAGAAACAAATGACAAGGATCATTCATGACCAAATGAAAATATAGATTATTAAAACAGAAATGTACGTGGAAGAAGATAAGTTATACTTTCTTCTACATGCCATAGGACAAGAAAATCAGTTTAATCTTAGAACCAATTTATGATTATTGTTTACTGATATTATTCTAATATCAAAGTATCTGAGGTTACTATTTAAGAAATAAGTGTACAAATTTTTGGTGTATATATTTTTATTTTTGAATAAACTAATTTTAAGAAATATTTTTCAGCTGAGTCTTCATAGAAGAGAAATGATATTACTAATGTTGACTTTGCAAGAGATTAGAGTCCTCAGATATGCCAATGTTGTAACAGCTTTTTACAAAAATATCTAAAAAGAAAAAAAACTCTAAAGAAATGATCAGTAGAATAAATAAGTTGGAAAATCTAGAAATTACAAAGCCCTATTATATTTGCATTAATGACCTAATTATGTAGAAATCTCTCATGTACTGAGATACCTCACACTCATATTTCAACATAGAATTTCCTGGCCCAACTCTTTCATGCCATGTCCTCTTATTTTCCATTGTCATATGCCCTCAACATAATTTTTTGTTCATCTTGATGAGTTGGAAAGGATCTTAATTGAGTTAGTGGAGAGAAGCCAAATTTTAGTTTTTGCATTCCACTGAGAACACCTGAGTGGGAAGATCATGGGACTGCTCTTAAACTGTAGCAGCCTGCAATGAATGTTATAGTGATTTCAAGTCTTGATCATCAGTTAGGAAGAAATGCCACATCTAACCTTCTCCTGAGCTCACAGAATATGCAGGAGTGAAAGGAACACTAGTGATAATTTTAAAAGCTACTTTTAGTTTATTGGAACACAATTAAATAAAAATTGAGAAATTGGCTTCTGTAAATCTTTAAAAATTAGTCGGGGAGACTTCCATTTTAATTCCAACATATAAGGAGCTCAGAGGTTATTACTCCTTCTCTGACAACAAGAAAAAGCTGGACAAACTGAAAAATTAATAACTTTTCTTGTAGCCCTCAGAGAAGTGAGGTTGCAGGACAAGTGGCCACCATAAAATCTGAAGAGGTATGTTCATCGAGAAAGACACAGTAGAGATCTGCTCAGCTGCAGCAGAAGCCATAAAGTGGTAGGAATATTTAACTGGTAATATTGATTAATTGCTGGAGGTTGTCAACTAGCTCAACAGTGAGAGACTCCTTGGAACTGCAGTGGTGAAGGAGACCCACAATTTCCTGAGCTCCTAAGAACCAGGAACCACACCAGGTTCTCACTATCAGGGTCTGAGTAAAATCCCCCATTAAAGGGGAGGGAAAGAGGAATCATTGTGAAATAGACCTTTCTCCATAATACCACAAAAGGACTATTATCCAGAGGAAAAGACTTTGCCAGAGGCTTGTCAATTGGGAATCTTCCCACTGAGGACCCATTCAGGGTTGTTTTTTTTTTTTTTTTTGTGAGGAAGATTAGCTCTGAGTTAACATCTGTTGCCAGTCTTCCTCTTTTTTGCTGAGGAAGATTGACCCTGGGCTAACATCCATGCCCATCTTCCTCTACTTTACATGGGACACCACCACAGCATGGCTTGACAAGCGGTGCATCAGTGCGTGCCTGGGATCCGAACCTGCGAACCCTCAGGCTGCCAAAGCAGAGCGCATGTACTTAACCGTTATGCCACTGGGCCGGCCCTCCCATTCAGGTTTAATGTCTTAGTAAGGAGGAAAATTAACTTGGTTGACAGAAATCAGGGTGTCGAGGAATTAGATTGGGAATAATGCAGTCAGAAAAGGGAGTAGGAGTCAGGGGAAATAAAGCTATACCAATGGAGAAACACTTGTGAAGATCACATTCCTGTGATACAGACCCACTAAAAGACTGAGATTTAATTGGAATATTATAGAACCTTTCCCCCCTCAACACCTTACTGCTATACCAACTGGACTCCAGGATAATAGCAGTAGATTACAGATGAAAGAGCTGCAAGGCACAGACTCTCACAGAGGAGAAAGCTCAAAATAAAAAGAGGAGATAAAAAGAGGAATTGGAAGTCTCTGACACCTATACCCACAGCAAACTTCAATCATAGCCTGACATCTAACAATATTAACAGATTATCACACTAAAGACAAATTTACTTGAATTCCTATTAACCTGTTACATGTCCAGCTTTCAACAAAAACTTCCAAACCATGTAAAAGGTAGAAACATCATAGTATGAAGAACAAAACAATCATCATAATCAGTCTCCAGTTATGACATAGGTGTTGGAATTATCCAATAGGAGATTAATATGTTAAGGACCTTAATAGAAAAAGTTAAAAATATGCAAGACCGGATGAATAATACACTCATGTGTTGCTTAATAACAGAGATATGTTCTGAGAAATTCGTCATTAGATGATTTCATCATTGTGCAAACATCACAGAGTGTACTTACATAAACCTGGGTGGTATAGCCTACTACACACTTAGGCTATAGGTACCAATCTTCCAGACCATTGTTGTAAATGTAGTCCATCATTGACTGAAATGTCATTATGCAGCACATGACTGCATAACAAGAGAAATGAAAAATTTAACAATCAAAAGGAAATGATAGAAGTCAAAAACAGTATAACACTATGATTTATCTCAGGCATGCAAGGCTGGTTCAGCATTCAAAAATCAATTAATATAATTCATCCTATAAATAGGCTAAACAAGAAAAATTAGATGATCATATCAATAGATGCAGAAAAAGCATTTGACAAAATCCAACACCCATTTATGATAAAAACTCTCAACAAACTAGGAATGAATGGAACTTCCTCAAGTTGATAAAAAAGAAAAGTATCTACAAACAGCCTACAGCTAACATCATACTTAATGCTAAGAAACTAGAAGCCTTCCTGCTAAGATGAGGAACAGGCAAGGATGTCCCCTCTCACCACTGCTTTCAATATCTTATTTGAGGTCCTAACTAATACAATAAGACAAGAAAAGTAAATAAAATGTATACAGATTGAGAAGGGAGAAATAAAACTTTTGTTTGCAGATGATGTGATTGTCTGTGTAGAAAATCCGAAAGAATTAACAAAAAACTCCTGGAACTAGAAAATCCGAAAGAATTAACAAAAAACTCCTGGAACTAATAAGCAATTATAAAGAAGGTTGCAGGATGTGAGTTTAATATACAAAAGTCAATTGATTTCCTGTACACTAGCAGTGAACAAGTAGAATTTGAAATGAAAAACAATACTATTTACATTAGCCCACAAAAAATGAAATATTTAAGTATAAATCTATCAAAATATGTACAAGATCTATATGAGGAAATCTACAAAACACTGATGAAAGAAATCAAAGAATAATTAAAGAGAGAGATATTCTATGTTTATCGATAGGAAGATTCATTATTGTCCAGATGTCAGTTCTTCCCAACCTAACTGATACATTCAACACAATCCACATCAAAATCCCAGGAAGTTATTTTGTTGATATTAACAAACTGATTCTAAAGTTTATATAGAGAGACAAGAGACCCGGAATAGTAAACACATTACTGAAGGAGAAGAACAAAGTTGGAGGCCTGACACTACCCAAGCTCAAGACCTAACATAAAGCTACAGTAATCAAGACAGCTTGGTATTGTTGAAACAATAGATAAATCAATGGAAGAGAATAAGGAGCCCAGAAATAAACCCACATAAATATAGTCAATTTATCCTTGACAAAGGAGCAAAGGTAATACAATGGAGCAAAGATAGTCTTTTCAACAAATGGTGCTGGGACAAGTCGACATCCACATGCAAAAAGAAAGGAATCTAGACACAGACCTTACATCCTCTATAAAAACTAATTCAAAGTGCATCATAGACTTCAATGTAAAACTCAAAACTATAGAACTACTAGATAATAACGAGAAAATCTAGATAACTTTGGGTATGGCATTGACTTTTTAGATATAAAACCAGAGGCACAATCCATGAAAGAAATAATTGATAAGCTGGACTTCATTAAAATTATAACTTCCACTCTGTGAAAGACAATATTGAAAAATGACAAGACAAGCCACAGACTGGGAGAAAATATTTGCAAAAGACACATGTGATAAAAGATTGTTATCCAAAATATACAAACAACTCTTAAAGCTCAACGGTAAGAAAATACACAATCTGATTAAAGAGTGGGCAAAGACCTGAACAGATACCTCATCAAGGAAGAAATACAGATGTCAAATAAACAAGTGAAAAGATATTCAACATTATATGTCACTATGGAATTGCAAATTAAAACAATGAGATAATACTGCACATCTATTAGGGTGGCCAAAATCCTAAACACTGACAATACCAAATGCTGGCAAGGATATGGAGAAGCATGAACTCTCATTCGTTGCTGATGAGAATGCAAAATGTCACAGCTACTCTGGAAGACAGTTTGGCAGTTTCTTCCAAAACTGAACATACTCTTACAACACCATCCAGCAATTGTGCTCCTTTGTATTTTCCCAAATGAGTTGAAAACTTATGTCCACACAAAAACCTGCATATGGATGTTTATAGCACCTTATTCATATTTGTCAAAAACTGAAAGCAACCAAGATGTCCTTCAGTGGGTGAATTGATAAATAAACTGTGGTACATCCAGACAATGGAATATTATTCAGTGCTAAAAAGAAATGAGCTATCAAGACATGAAAAGACATAGAGGTACCTTAAATACATATTACTAAGTGAAACGAGCCAATCTGAAAAAATTATGTAATGTATGGTTCCAACTATATGATATCCTGGAAAAGTCAAAACTATGCAAATAGTAAAAGGATCAGTGGTGGCCAGGAGTTTAGGAAGGAAGGGATGAACAGGTAGAGCACGGAGGATTTTTAGGGGAGTGAAACTACTTTGTGTGATACTATAATGGTGGACACATTTCATTATATATTTGCCCAAACCCATAGAATGTACAACACTAAGAGAGAATCCTAATGTAAACTATGACTTTGGGTGATAATGATGTGTCAACTTAAGTTCATCAAGTGTCACAAATGTACTACTCTGGTTGATAGTGGTACATATGTAGGAGTAGGTGATATATGAGAAAACTCTGTACCTTCTGCTCAATTTTGCTCTGTACTAAAACTGCTCTAAAAAATAAAGTCTGTTAAAAAAAAAAACAACCAAACAAACAAAAAAACAGTATAACAAGAATGAAGAATGCCTTCTATGGGCTCATCAGTAGACTCATCATAGCCTCCAGCCAGGGAAAGACGCAGTGAAGTGGGAGATAGATCACTAGAATCTTCTCAAACTGAAATGTGAGGAGAAAAGGAATGAAAAAAAAATGAATAGGTTATCCAAGAACTGTGAGACAATGTTAAAAAGTTGACATACTTGTAATTGGAATACCAGAAGAAAAGAGAACTGAGCAAAAGAAATATTTAAAGTAATAATGGTTGAAGACTTTCCTAAATTAATGAAACAAAGGACCATAGATCTTGGAAGCTCAGACAACAAGAAGCAGGATAGATACCAAAACCCAAACATATCCACACATCCATAGGAATATCATATTTAAACTGTAGAAAACCAAAGACAAACAGAAAATCTTGAAAGAAGATGAAGGGGCAGGCAGAAGGGAGGGAATCACTTTACCTATAGAGGAACAAGGATAAGAATTACAGCAGGCTTTAAAATACCGAAAGTGTTAAAGAAAAAAAAAAAACCATAAACTTAGAATTCTACATTCGGTGAAATTATCCTTCAAAAGTGAAAAAAAAATCAAGACTTTTTCAAACAAAAACTAAAGGAATTCATTGCCGTCAGACCTGCCTGCAAGGAATGTTAAAAGAAGTTCTTAAGGTAGAAGGAAAATAATATAGGAAAAATGCTTAAATAGAAGTATTTTTCCTATATGAAGAAAGGAGGAGGATTGGAGAAAAAATAAATGAAGGTAAAATAAAATATTTCTTATTCTTAATTGATATAAAAGAAAACAATTTAAGACAATAATAGTAACAATCTATTGGGTGATTAAAGCATACAGCTAAGTGATATGAATGACAGCAGTGTCCCAAGAGGTGAGAGAGAGGAGTTGGGAGTTCTTTGTTATAATGCAGCTACCCTACATGTGAAGTAGTATAGTCCTATTTGAAGGTAGACTTAAATTAGTGAACAATGCATACTGTGAACTCTAGGGCAACCACTAAAAGAATGTTTAATTGTAATTGATACATAAGGAGAGGGGATAAAATACTATCATACAATACGCTCGATTAAACCAAAGAATGCATGAAAAGGAGTGGTGGTGGTGACGTCAAATAACAAATGTAGTGAATAAAAAACAGTTACAAATATGGTCCATATTAACCCGCCTAAACCAATGCCCACCTTAATGTGATGGTCTAAACCTACCAGTTCAAAGACAGATTGTCAGAGTGGAAGGAAGAAAAATAATATACAAGTATATGTTGTCTATAAGAAACCCACTTTAAATCTAACGACTCAGCTAAGTTAAAGGTAAAGAGATAGAAAGATATACCATGCTAACATTAATCAAAAAAAAAAAAGAAGGAAAGAAAAGAAGCTGGAACATTTATATTCATAAGAGACAAAGCAGACTTCAGAACAAGAAAGTCTGAAAGGCATTACATAATAATAATGGAATCAATTCTCCAAGAAGATATAATAATACTAAATGTGTATGCACTTAATAATCATCAAAATACATGTGGCAAAAACTAATAGAATTAAAAAGAGAAATAGATAAATCCACTATTATAAACTTCAATACCAAAAACTGCAAGCAACCAAGGTTTCATTCAATAGGTGAATCAATAAATAAACTGCAGTATATGCATACTATGGAAAGCTATTTAGCAAAAAAAAAAAAAAAAAAAAAAAGAATGCATATGGAAGCATTCAAAAAAGACATTGAATCTTAAATGTGTATTGCTAAGTAAAAGAAGCTCATTTGAAAAGACTATATACTGTATGCTTGCAATTATATGACATCCTGGAAAAGGCAAAACTGTAGAGACAAGAAAAAGATCAGTGGTTGCCAGGGATTTGAGGTAAAGAGATTATTGAATAAGTGAAGCATAGGGGATTCTTTTGGACAGTAGAAATATTCTCCATGATACTGAAAAGGTGGATACAAACTATGCACTTATCAAAACCCATAGAACTTTATAGCACAGTGAATGAACCTTAATGTATACAAATTTTTAAAAAATCATTTAGATCGGGGATCTTCCAAAGGAATGCAGAATGTGACAATACAATCTCACTGTATTAGAAATGTAGGAAACTCCTCACTGAAGGGGTTGAGGGGAAAAGCTGCTGACCCAAGTTAATTTAGAAATAAATGGAGTCTGCAAGATGAAAGACAAAGGAACTGAACATAAAAACTGTACTCTAGTTGATAAAGCTTCCTGTGAATATATAGGATAACAATTCTGAAACCACTATACATGTATAGTGGAACTGAAAAATTAATGGATGGTGGATGGTAGAACCAGACTTGCCAACAGTGTAGTGGGAGCTTATGAATAAGCAATGGGAGGAAACTAGAATGATCCATGTGGTAATGGATTAGAGTTGGAGACATGAGTATAAATTCATGTATGTTTAGCTTAATATAGATATGGATGGTTAAATATAGAAATATTTATTGGTATATATATATTAAAGGATTGGTACACACCCATACATTTCTTTGATCTATCAGCTGAGAAACTAGAAGCAATGACACCCCAGTAGCAATGAGCACACTCCTTGATTCGAGGACTGGGCATAGAAGAAGAGCACCCCTGTAGCAATGAGCACACCTAGCACCCAGAACTTGGTTTCTAATACCTATCTCTAATATTAGGGCTCCTTGGAAAAATGGCTGATTCTTGAACTGGGGCAAGAAATATACATGATAAACCTGGAGCATTTTGTAGTTCTAAAAGGGAAGCTTTGCTTAAAACAAAAACAAAACAAACCACAAAACCCAATGATGGGAGTATGTCAAAGGAACGAGTACCAACCGATGAGCTTCTAACACTCAAGGCTGGAACAATTTGAGTAACAAAATTAAAAAACTAGTATTGCATTGTAATCCAAAATATTAAATTAATATCCATGAGTCTATACTGATATGAATAAATGATTGACTACATAACTAAATGTGGAACAATAGACTAATTTCCTGAAGAGTGGAATTCTAAATAATTTATGTAGATACTCTGCCCTCAAGAAGGTGGAGCATAAACCTCCACACCTTAAATGTAGGCTGCACATAGTGACTTCCTCCAAAGAATACAGTATGGAAAGGAGAAAAAAGAGTAACTTTAAAGTGGAGAAATCTGACAAACACTGTTCAGACGAGTGATCAAGATAAACATCAGCAGTGATCATTTAAGTTGATAGTATGTACCCTTTACATAATATGATAAAAATGGTACTTTACCTCTGTGGTTTTCCTTCTAAAAGCCTGTAACCCCAACCTAATCATGAGTAAACATCAGACAAATCCCAATTGAGAGACATCCTACAATATACCTCACCAATCCTCCTCAAAACTATTAATGTCATCAAAAACAAGGAAAATCTGAGAAACTGTTACGACCAAGAAGAGCCTAACAAGATATGATGACTAAATGTAATGTGGTGTCCTGATGGGATCTAGGAAAGGAAGAATGACATAAGTAAAAACTAAGTAAATCTGAATAAATTATGGACTTTAGTTAATAATAATGTATCAATATTTGTTCATGAATTGTGACAAATGTACTATATTAATGTATGATGTTAATAATAGGGGAAACTGGGTAGAAGTGTATGGGAATGCTCTGTAACTCTTTGCAATTATTTTGTTAGAGTTTTATTCTGTAATATATTCTAAAACAAAAGTTTATCTTTTAAATTGTATTTGTTTTAAAATTTATTTTAAAAAAATCTTAGACTTCTTTCCACCCTATGGTGAAAGATCTTGTGAATAATCCCTATGGTATATGCTCGTTATATAATATTGAATACATTTTTGAAATAAATTATTAGGTTAGCTCTGTGTTTAAAACACATGGTACAGTATTTCAGTTTATTAGATAAGTTAATTATTAATCTTATTCTGTCATTAAAAGAAAAAGGAAAGAATTATTTTTAAGTAAATATACTACTTCCCATCTCCACTCTCGACTTGTCTTTTTTTGGGGCGGGGGTTGTTTCCTTTACTTCAGTTTCTGAAACATTTGTGGATATAGGTTATGGTTTAAAGAGAATAGTACTAAATATGAGGAAAGATAATTGGAATCCAAATTTGACCACTTAGACATTTCTTTCTGGGACTCATTTTTTTCCTCTGTAAAATGAGGAAATCTTTAACCTAGTCTATGACCTCTGTAAGGCTCCGGAAATTGCAAAATGAGCTAGTGTAATATGGATGTTTTTCTGGGGTGCAAGTTTATGGTTTGACCAATTTGTTAAAAGTTATCTGTTACCCATGAGTGTCTGTTAAGGCCCTCTGGCACTGCTGATTTCTTCAGCTTGGGCATTCATTCTGTGGACACATGGAATATGGTACCCTTGACTAATGTTTACAAATATCGGCAGGTACCAAAGTGAGTTTTAAGACACCATTTGAGTTTGGTACAATAGTGATTATAGCTAAAAGTACAGGAAAGAGTCTGGAAGGGCTTCAGAGTTGGCAAGAACCATGGAGTCCATGTCATTTAAGCACTGTTTCATCAGTAGAGGAAATCAAGACTCAGAGGAATGGATTTACAGAAACACAAAGGATCTCAGCTTAAAGCTTCTACATTATCTCTTGCAGTCCACAAAGAGGAGCTGCCTCAGATCTAAAGGAATAACAGTGCCAGTTCCAGGCAAGACAAGTTAAAATATCTAATTTATAATTTGAACATTTCATTTCATTCTTTTATTTTCTTCTTTTATTCACTTACACATTTAGCAAACAATAAGTTTCTAATATGTGCCAATCACAGTGTTAGGCGTTTTGGATACAGAAAAAATATATATAGTTACCATTTCTGGAATACCTACTAAGTGGGTTAGCTCATTTAATTCTCAAAACATTTTAAAGACCTAAAAACGTGGAGAATCAGATTATATTACTTGTCCAAGTCTATGCAGATAGTAAGCTGCAGACTTGGCCTTCAAATTCAAGTCTGACTGCCCCCCCAGACTATATTCTTTCACCTTCCCTACCTCCCTACCGTAAGATCTGCCCTTAAAGAACTTAGAATTTGGGGAGGGAGGGAATAGACATGTAAAACAATAATAGACATAACAACAAAATACTCAGAAAAATTATTCAACATAAATTCAATAAATCATTTATTGAGGGCCTGTTTTATTACATCCTTCTTGTAAGTTGGAAATATGAAGGTCAGAAGAGCTATACTCTAAGTCATATACAAAGATTTTTTTTAAAAATCAAAATGACAAACTTGAAAGCTAGAGAAGACCTTCACGATTATTTGGCATTGCCTCCTTATTTTCTAACTGGGAAAAATGATGCCCTGTGATGCAATATGCCTTGACCAGGGTCACACAGGAACCAGAGGTAGGTTGAGGAACATTGACTCAGAATTCAAGACTTCTGACCCTATAATTTATTCAAGATGCCATTTTCCAAGTTTCTTTTCTCTTGATCAAATATCAGTAAAATGGGACAATAAGACTTTATTATTTATGCCTTTTCTTTCTGTTTTATAAAATATCTTAGTGTTTGCAAGCTATTGCAAAATTTTCTGCCTCGGATATTAAATATAGTAAAGTTTCATCTACTTTTACAATGAATGAAATAGTAATATTTCTTTTTATATAATGTTTCATAAAATCCTTAACCTTCTATGCATGTACATGGTATAAAGCTATAATTTTAATAAAGGCAGAAGGGGGATGGCCGGTGGGAGATAGCGGTGTGCTAGAGCTCTCAGACCTGCTCAGAACAGCTGGTTATCAAATTTTCAGGAATTTTGCAAACCAGTTGTTAAACACAGCCATCATTAAAAAATAAAGGATATAAACTAAGTAAATAATATTAAAAATGAAGGCAATAAATAATCAAAACTCATCACTTCTTAATTACTTTACTACGTTTCACTCTTATCTATGGTCTTTAGGATTATACTCATCACATTTGTGTGGTGAAACTACTCCTTTTTAAGAGTGTGCTACCACCCAGATCTTCTCAACTCTGCATTCAATGACATCATTTTCATAGCTTAAAATGGGCCATGGTGGGAGTATTTACACTTTGGAAATTGACATATGGTATAATTCAGGGATATTTTTCCCCAGAGTTCCAGTTGTTAAACATGTATTAGCATACCACTAGGAATAGGGGAATATCACAAATATTGATCGACCCCTGTTAGCAACAAAGTCAAGCCTAGTTTGATATTATGATCTTCTCTTTATACACGTTAAGCTGCTTTTGTACAGGATCAGGTCCCAGTTTGATATCCCAAATAGATTGGGTTCTAAGCAACTTGAGGATGTAAATGTGATACTTGCAGCCATTGCAACTTGCTTGAATCTATGAGGGGATGTGTCTGAGGGCATAAGCCAACATGTTGAGGATGGCAGAGCAGGAGGAAGAGAAGAAATCCCGTCCTTGATGATGTTATTGAACCACTGAATTAATTAATTCTGGAATCACACTTCAGACATCTTGTTACATGAAAAATATGTTATTTTAAAGCCACTTTTAATTGGGGTGTCTATTACTTGCAGTAGAAAGTAACATAACTAATACACCAATTACCCTTTTTATAGATAAAAGTCAGCTAATTTCTACAGCCAAGACAGTTAGGGAAGTTCACTTAAGGTCTTATTAGCACTTCTATTTTAAAGGCTTGTCTTTTTTATTTTTAATTTTAAGTAAACTTTGGCTTAATTATAGCTTCCAGTATCTGAAAGTGTTATTTGAACCTAGGTTCTTTATGTGAAATGTAACCAGAAAGGAATTTTAAAAAGTATGAACACTCCAAATATATATTTGTATAATTATAAGAACTAATAATTATGATAAATATCTGATATCTGACATAAAATAAATATAGTTTCTTTAGCAAAAGAAGTGACAGCAGAACCCAGTTATTCAAATATTTACTAGGCCTTTCTTATTTTTGGAGGTTATTTATAGCCATAACATACTTATCAAATATATTAAGTAAGCATGCACCCAATTATAAACTGATGGGTAGCATTTAATTCAACATCATTCTTCCAATTCCTTGGAAATTCTAATAGTTATAGAAATAACACCTAGTGATCTGATTTTATGCTATTAAAAATGTGACCTTTTAACAGAGAAACTGCATTTTGGTTGAATAAGGAAGAAGCAGACATTTAACTGTAACTAAAAACCACTGAGGAGGGTCACACAAAAGTAATGCTAACTAAGACAGACAGAATGATTACAGGAGGTCATTCCTTCCATGCAATGGAGAGACAGAGAATGCTGAAATAGATTTCTATGGTAAGCATGATGCTGATACATTAGCAAAAACAATAAAATTGGAAGTGTTCAAAGTCAATCAACAGTCTGAATTCCAATATTCTAGTGATAGGAAAAAAAGAGAAATAGAGAAGAGAGAGGGAGAGAGAGAGACAAATATTAATCAGTGATTTGGAATAGATCAACAGAATAAAATAGTAATGGATAATACAATATTGATTAATCAACTGCTTGATTTACCCTGTGGGATGTCAGGGATCTAGAGGGCAGCTGAAGAAATTCTTTGTAGCTTCTAAAGAGAAGAATAGAATGATGCATTATCCTAAATTCAAGCCTGTCCTATATGGGTAGTGCTCAAGTAGCATAATTTGAATATAATCCTATAACTGGGTCAATGTCTATTAAAAGGTAAAATGTTTTCATGTGTTTACTCAGTTATACGCATTTGCAAAAGAAAAAATGAATTTGGTATTTTAAAGTGACAGTAGAGGAACTTATGCTTGTGACCATATATAAACACTTTAACATTGAACAAAATGTATGAGAAAACTGTTTTCAGGCATTAGACAACAAATAGTAAACACCTGCAATCCTTGAAAGAAGGAAAACTCACAAAGTGTGTTGCAGGATTATCCTGGCTCTCTGCCTGGGAACAATCTCCTAAACTGTGACAGAGGGAACCCAAGCAGAGCACAGAGGTCTACGGAAGTTAGAGCAGAGCTCAGAA
This sequence comes from Ceratotherium simum simum, assembly GCF_057802395.1. Classification (NCBI taxonomy): domain Eukaryota; kingdom Metazoa; phylum Chordata; class Mammalia; order Perissodactyla; family Rhinocerotidae; genus Ceratotherium; species Ceratotherium simum. The sequence goes on along the minus strand of NC_141914.1, from coordinate 34,003,525 downwards.
TTAAGAGTTGCTACAGGAGCTGGAATCTGTGGGAGAGGGCACCAGGGAGGAGAAAGTCAAGCTGAGTGGGGATCCTGGAAGTTGTATGGGTGCTTCTATCAAGTCTCTGGCTAAGGGCTGAGCTTTCCAAGCTCAGGAAGAGACTATGGGAGGCTTACAAGCAAGCAAGTGCTACAGAGATGAGAGTAGAGCAGAGAGACTGAAGGCTGAGTACTTTTGGGAGACATTGATGCTCCAAACCCAGCCAGAGTGGAGAAATTTTGTTAATATCCTGAGCGTTCAGCTGAGATATAAGAAAGACCATGCCTTAAGAGTATGGATCATGTCCTAGAGCAGGCATCAGCAAACTTTTTCTGTAAAGAGCCAGAGAGTAAATGTTTTAGGATCTCTGGTCCTTTACAGTCTCTGTTGCAACTTCTTAACTCTGCTTTTGTGGTGTGAAATCATCCATAGACGACAATAAATGAATGGGCATGACTGTGTTCCAATAAAGCTTTAATTACAAAATAACCAAGGCTTGACCCACAGGTTATAGTTTGCTGACTCCTGTCCTAGAGAAAGGTCAACTTTATGCTTACTTTGTAAAGCCTAAAACTAAGCTTTGGATAACATCCACAGAAGACACGGAGTTTATAGGTAAAGTCTCACCAAGTTAGAGGGGCTTGAGAACCACTTTAGGCTTTACACAGATATGTCCTAACAAAGCATAAAACTAAGCTAATATGAGTTCAACATAAATAGTTAGTAACTGAGCTGCTTACTTAAACAAATATCCACATCTTCAGAGAAAAATAACAAAATCCAGTATATCTAAATCAAATCATCCCAAATTTCCAATATAAAACAATTACAAGACAAGGAAAAAACAAAGTCAGTATAAACAGACTTTGAGATAGCCTTGAGGTTTGATTTAGTACACAAAAACTTTAAGGAAGCTATTATGAATAATCTCAAGTGCTAAAAGGAAAGTATAGTCATACTGATAGACAGATGAGGAATCTAAGCAGAGAAATGGAAAATACAAAAGGAGACAAAATAGAAAATCTACAATTAAAATGTGCAGTAACTGAAATTTTAAAAATTCATATGAGCTTTACAGAACACTGAGATGGGAGAAGAAAGTGTCAATGGACTTGAAGTGACTAGAGATTATCTAATATGGAGAAAGAAAAAGATTGGAGAGAAATTAGGAGTACCTCAAGGACATTTGGGGCAATATCAAGGGATATCGCAAATATTTAATTAAAATTCTAGAAGGAAAAAAAGGTGAGAATGGGTGAGAAAAGTATTTAAATAAGTAACAGTGGAAATGTCCTCAAATTTCATGAAAAACATCAACATAAATCCTCGAGAAACTCAGAAAACACCAAGCGGAAAAAAATACGAAGAAAACCACACCTAGGCCTATCATAAATACATTTATAAAAGCCAAAAATGAAGAATAACGTTGAAAGCCACCAAAGAAGTAAAAAAAATTTATTCAGAGAACAAACAATACAAATTATGGCTGATTTCTCATTAGAAAAATGGAAGCCAAAAGACAATGGAATGGCATCCTTTAAACAACAAAAGAAAAAACAAAACTAACTAAAAACAAAACAAAGCAAAAACACTCTGTTAAACTGGGATTCTATATCCAGTGAAAATATGTTTGAAAAATAACAGTGAAATACAGACATTTTCAGAAAAACACAATGTGGGGAATTTGTTGTTAGCAAGCCTGCACTAGCAAAAAAGAAAAAACATGTTAAAGGAAAGTAACATTTAACATTAATTGTTAAAGGAATTTCTTCAAGCCAAAAGGAGAGTATGCCAGACAGAAACTCAGATCTATAGGAAATAATAAAGGGCACCAGAAATGATAAATAATTGGGATGCAGTCAAAGTAATACAGAGGAAAATTTAAGGCTTTAAATAGCTATATTGAAAAAAAGAAAATTACAAAATAAATGATGTAAGTTCCTACATTAACATGATAGAAAAAGAAGAGCAAATTAAAGCCTGAGTAAGTAAAAGAAAGAATTAAGATACAAGCCGAAATCAACATTAGAGAGATTAAAGCCAAAGTTGGTTCTTTATGTAGAATTAATAAAAATTGTTAAACCTCTAATAAATCAAAAAAAAAATCACAAAGGCCAATATTAGGAATAAAAGAATGGATTTCACAACAGATGCTAAAGACAGCAAAAGGATAATATGGAAATATTATGAACACTTTTATGCCAATAAATTCAACAATGTAGATGAAATTGATATATTCCTTGAAAAATATAACTTACTAAAATTGACTCAGAGAAATAAAAACTTTGACTAGCCCTAAATTAATTTTAAAAATTGAATTTTTTATCAAAGACCTTCCCATACACAAAACTCTAGGGCCAGATAGTTTCACTGGTGAATCCAGTCCAACAGTTAAGCAAGAAATAATATCAGTCTTATATAAATTATTTCAGAATATAAAGGAGGAAAGAACTCTCCCCTTAAAAATCATTTTAAGAAGCTAGCATATCTCTGATGCCAAAATATGGTAAAAACATTACTAAAAAAGAAAAAATATTTCACACCACTCTCTCTCATGAATGTAGATGCAACATCCTAACCAAAATATTAGCATATCAAACCTAGCAGTAAATAAACTAATAACATACGATGACTAGGTTGTTTTACCCCAGAAATTCAAGGTTCGTTCAAAATTTGAAAATTAATCAATTTAATTCACCAAATCATCAGAATAAGAGAAAAAAAATCACATAATCATCTAAATAGATGCAGAAAAATGTTTGACAGGATTTAACTTTTTTTTATGGTAACTCTAGAGAGGAAGAGATCTTCCTCAGTCTGGTAAAGGGCATCTACAAAAAACTTCCAGCTAACAATTCTACTTAATGAAACACTAAATCATTTCCTCTTACGTGGAGAAAAAGGAAAGTTTGTCCTTGCCAATTATATTCAATATTATTCTGGAGGCTTCAGTCAGGACAATAAGTCTAAACAAACAAACAAATAAATAAAATAAATCATAAAGATTGGAAACATAAAGTAAACCAATAAAATCCCTAAGGAATTTACAAAACAACCTATTAGAATTAATAAATAAATTTAGCGAGGTCACATAGCATAAATACAAAAAGAAATCTATTTTATTTCTGTATATCAATAATAAACAATTGGAAAGCAAACAATATTATTTATAATAGTATAAAAATAAAACCACAAAATACTTAGGAATAAATTCAACAAAAGATGGATAAGACATCTATATTGAAACATTGAAGAGAGAAATTTAATCATATCCTTTATTGTCTGACATTCCTGGGTAAATAGAAATCACAATTCCATCATCACAGCTGGTTCACTTCTGCAATTTGCTTAACTTAGCTTAAACTCAGTTTCATTACTAAAATCCACTTTGCAGATGGATTGTTAATAGAACTAGGAATATAATATGTAAAGTAATTGGCATAGAGCCTGTACCTGACAGAAGCTCAGCAAATGGAAATAATTTTGTTATTGTTATAATTATGAGTAATAAGATACAAACTGAGATGCTTATGTTTATTACTTTAATAATAAAGAAATTATGGGTATGGGCTTTTGAATAAAGCCAACAAAATATAATTGATATCATTAGTGAAGATTAATTTTCATAATGGTGACAAAACCAGACTTCTTTAGCCCTGTATTTACTAATAAATTCTGAAGACAAGAAGTCATAAAATAGTGTATAGATACTAGATACACGGGTGTATTATGTTATCCCAGATCTCTACAGAAGTAGCAAGTGACCCAAAAGTATATCAATATGAGGGATTCTTTTCCTAAGAAAATGAGATAGCGTGTTCCAGGAAATCTAATCGGGGACCATTGGATCCTGGACCATGCCACCCAAATCTGCATTATCTCCAAAAATCACGATTTCCATTATTGTTTGGAATGATGATCTCAAGTATCTTGATTCAGCTTCCCTCAAAAGCAGAGACTGAGACAAGGACTTCAGTGCTGGTAGTTTTTGGGTGATGATCCCAGGAAGTAGGAATGAAGGAGCAGAGAAAATAAGATTGGGAACAGAAGAGTCAATATAATGTGATTTATTGAGGTTATTTCTGTGGGCAGTGGGGGCTTGTTTCCACCAGGATCTCCTGAGAAACATAAGAATGCCTCCCAGAATTTTCTGCTAACAGAAGGCTAGAGTATTTATCCACAGGCTTCGTTAATTGAAGACTGTCTAGGGGGGCAATAAGTCCCCTAACCCTCTCTGCTTATCCAGGCTGTGTTTGCAGTAGTCTGAGCAGATTCTTGTAGCATCACAGAAAGCCTTGAAGCAGAATGTAGATATAACATAAAATGAGTTTGAGATGAGACTCCAACAATGTGTGGTGGATCTGAACTGGCACAGAACTGCCTTTTCTAGATGGGGCTGAAATCCAAGATGAGCTGAGAATGATATTGACATCAAGTTGAAGAACCGATCTGTGACAACAAGTTTGAAAACACAGGTTAGGTTTTGTTGACTCTACTAATGCTGGGAAGTAGATAACACATTCTGGAAAGATTTTCATCAAAGAACAATTATTAAATTAGAACATTTAATTGTTATCCTATACAGAGAAAATTGCTGTGTCCACAGGTCATTTTTCAAAAGTTTATAAAAATAGAGGGAATTCAAAAGAAATTTAGAGATCAGAAATATCATCTAACCTCATATTCTGCTAAAGTCTAGATTGCCAGAACTATTTGACCCGTTCCACAACTAATTTAGAGGTCAGAAACATTCCCCATATTCCCAACCCATAGATCTTTCCATTACTGTACAGTCTGTATCCACATCACCTGCCTGGTTGCCTGAATCAATCAGTACCTGCAAACAGGTTCAATGGAAGAATTCCATGGCACAGCTGTGTCCTCCCTGCTTTCCCCCTCCACCACTGGGCTAGGTGGTCTGCACAAAAGGAAATGAAGCCAACTACAGCCTGGAGATGTAATGCGACTTAAATCTGTCTTCTCATCTCCTAAGTGTCACCCCATTTAAGAGGCTGAAGATAGAGGTTTAGGCCTTATGCAAAAAGCTCTTCTGGCTTGCTAATTAGTTCTTCTGAATAACTGAATACGCGTGTCTTTCCATACCTCCTTTCCTTCAATGGAGCCAGAAACCTTTCTGTGGTCATTAACACACTCGCCCAAAATAACTCTGCATCCCTTGAAAACCATTAGTATAAATTTTAAAGTTTGTAATTAGGTAGGTTAAAAAATAATACTCAAATATTTAAATATTAACAGCTTTCCTATAGATCAACAAAACCATGTGAAAATTTTAATAGGAAAATATCTTGTTTAGAGCAATAGCAAAAACATAAAATATTTGGAGATGACTTGACAACAAAAGTGTCAGATGTATATGAGAAAGACCACAAGACTTCAACGAGAGAAATAGAGAAGACCTGAATAAATGTAGATAAAGCAGTATTTTGATGGAAATACTCAATAATGTAAAGATGTCAATTGCCCCCCAAATAAAGGTACAAATGCAATGAAATTCTAATCAGAATTATAGTGACTGTTATTTTGTTAGAATTTGACAAAACGATCTGGAGAAGTAAATGATCAATAATTGAAAAAAATCAGATTTTCGTTTCTAGATATTAAAACATATTACAGTATTATAATAATAAAACTGTATAGTAAATAACAGTAGACAAATGAATTAGTCAAACAGAATAGAAATCCAAGGACAGGACCCTGCTACTTAGTGTTATAAATCAGAGCGCTAAGGAGAGGTTATTAGTGCTTAGGCCAGTGAGAGAAATAGAAAGGTTAAACAGTTAAGTACCAAAACAAAAAAATATGAGTCCCTATAGCTGTATATTTATCAGAATTTAAAGAAGCCCTCTCTAAATGTACAAGCAAAGGTAGAAACCATAAAGGAAAAGACCAATTGATTTCATTATATAAAATTCTGATTGTCTACATTGAAATAATACTACCTTATACAAATTGAAAAGGCAAACTAGGGAAGATATTTCAACACATAGCAGAGAGAGTGTTGATATTCTTAATCAATTCTTAATTCTTAATATGTATATTCAAATATCAATGCAAAATAGAAGACCCAAAAGAAAATTGAAAAAGGGTATGAATAGGTAATTCTCCAAAGCAAGACTGCAGATGGCCAATGCGTATATGAAAAATGCTCAACTTTGCCAGAAACTAAAGAAAGGCAAATTAAGAATGAGCTGCCATTTTCTGCCGAATAAATTGGCACTTTTATTTTCTTTTTAAGATCTAATACAGTGTTGTAGAGATTTCTAGAAAGTGGGTATCTGCCTATACTGCTGGTTTAAAATTGTTACATCATCCCAGAGGAAAATAGAAAAATATTTTGCAAAAGCCTTAAGAATGTTCACCATTTGACCTAGCAGTTTCATTTCTGGGAATTGATTCTAAGGAAAAAATCACATATAGACTGTATACAAAGTTGTGCATTGAAGTATTTTTTATAATAGCAAAGAACAACCCAAAGAAAATCAGTAATGAAATGTCCTCTCTGGCTTTAAGCTAATTGATTTTGCCTAGGAAGCCTTTCAGCCTTGTTCTGTGCTGAGAATCCCTACTCAAAAGTAACATAGGCATCAGTCCTACCCTTGTGGTCTTATGGCCCTCTCTACGTACTCCCAGGGTTCTCCTTACCCCACTGGACCAAAACCATCCTTTCACTTCCCACACTACACTGGGATTCTTAGAGACGACGTGTCTTTGGATCCCTGGAGCCTCAATTACCGAATGATATTTGGAAAGTATTATAAATGATACTAATGAGTACTCAAATACACTAGGCATCATGCTAGGTACTTTTCATAGGCTATTTCATTTAATCTTCACAAAAATCTTACGCTTTAGATGCTTTTATCATTTCCATTTTACAGATGAGAAAAGTCAGAATTAGCAGTTAATTAACTTGCTAGATCCATGCATCTATTACGTGGTAAAGCTGAGATATAGCCTAGGGTTATCTTATTCTATAGCTCAAACCTTTAATGATTATAAAGACATTACCTAAAATAATAAAAATGTCTAACTTATATTAGATATAATATGTGCCAGGCATTGTACTAAGTGCTTTATATGTATCTATTCATTTAAGCTTAACAGCAACTCCATGAGATAGATACTATTATTATCCCCGTTTTACAGATGAGAAAATAGGAACAGAGCAATTATAAAAATTGCCTGAGCCCTTACAGCTAGTAAGTGGCAGAGCTAGACTGAAGCCACATCCATTAGTCTTTGCTACCTTGTGAAGCCCCTACCATCTGTGCTATGCTTTGATAGTAATTTATAACACATGCTCAACTTATTTGCTTCCTTTAGAGACAAATCTTTCTTTGAAAACTCAGTTGCTGAAATACAAGATGCCAGAGCAGCAGACACAGTAGGAAGCAGGAGAAATGCCATTTCTAAAACATGAAGGGCTATATTTCTTCTTCAGTATCCGGTGAATCAGTTCTATCCACTATCATATTTAGCCTATTGAATGTCCCACCATATAGTTGGACAACTTCAGTTCCCAAATACAGCCAAGATGATGACTTCATCCTCTGTTCTTTCATTGGGAACGCGGTCTCCTCTTTATACTTGAACATGAAGTCATCGCAGTAGCCCGCCAGTCGTACCCCTGCTCACTACTTCTGAATTTGTAGTATCTCTGTCTTGCATGACCTGGAATAACAACCACTCAGCACCTGCTCTCAAAGTGTTCAAGTGCCCCATGTTCTCACCAGAAGGAAATCTGCAGAATTCAGACGTGCCACCTAGGACGAAAAATAGGTTCAGTAAGGTTTTATATTCGAAGTTTTGGGCACCAACAAGATTTGATTACATCCTAGACATCTGCAGTTTTAACAACTGCAGGAAAGCAGTTGGTGAAATATCATTAGGACTGTAATATGGGATGTGAGTGGGTGAAAGAGAACCCATAGTGTGGTGTGGTCTTCCTGTAGAATTGGTGACAACCCCTCATGACTATAGAGCCATGTTGCCCAAAGAAATGCTTTCCTTTCATTCTTTATTCTTCTATTCAGTAAATCAGTAAAAACCATTTATTTGGTACCTATGCTATGCCAGAGACTTTGCTAAGTGCTAATACAAAGCTGAGCAAGATACATTTTTTGTCTTCTGAAACCTAACATCCTGTAGGGAACAGAGAGATTTCATCAAACAATTACCATACGTATTATAAAGGCTCTGGTGGGCAACTGGGCAAAGACCTTTGACTGTAAGACGGGCAGAATGACCAACTCTACTTTAGGAAGTCCAAAAAGGTAGGAAAGGGAATTTCAGAAAGCGGGAACTGCATGTAAATAGGCATAAAATTATGAATAAGGCTGTGTTTTGAGAACTGTGGGTAGTATAATATGTCCGAGGCTGATGGCAGCAAGTGGGAGTAAATTAAGGCAGAAGGGAAATGTGCCACCTTACGGGTGATGTTAAGGGGTCTGGACTTAATATATGCATCCTTAGCACATTACCCAAGTATTTACTCTCAGGAAAAGAAAGTATAAAGAAATAGAGATGCAAAGGTAAAAATAGAAAAATGTTAGTTAATAATACTGACTGTGAGGAAAAGAATGGCAGTCTCTCATGTCTGACTCTATAATCTTCTGTTTTGTTTTAATTTTTATGGTTAGAACATACTAATATATTATGTATGTGATGAAGGCAATGAAACAAATAAATACTGAGTAAAATATCAAAAAAAAAAAAAAAAAAAGGAAAGAGAATAAGGAAGACCATAAAGTATGACAGGCCCCAGCCAAATTAGAAATGAAGGGAGCCAAACAGAATGTGGAGAAAATGATAAGACTTTCCTAAAATCTATGAGATTATTTTCAATATAACGAAAGATAGGAATCAGTGAATAGATTATCGTAGCACAGAAGGGACCTTAGGAAGGGAGCAGATGGCATGGGGGTTGGCAAGAGGGGAGGAAAGGGAATAGAAAGGATGTTAATGGGCTTGAGAGAGAGTTTATAAAGACCAAGAGCCAAATGGACTGGAGATATTGGTTTTTGTCTCTTCTTCAGTTTATCTTTCTGCTGTTATCCCCTGCATGTGTTACCTCCTCTGCCTTTCTTTGTTTTGAACACTTCCAACAGTTTTCTTCTCTGTCTTCAGGATTACTTTCTTTTCACTCCTCCTGCCTTTCTTCTTCTCATCCCAGCTTCTTCTGTTCTCTCAGGCTCAGTCAAAATGAAGCTTTCCAGAGCCCACCTCCTACTTTTAGGTCTTCTTCCTGTGAATTCCTGCAGCACTATGTTGAAACTCTCTCGTAGTGAACGGTTTCCTGTGAACTCTGTAAAGGCACCAATGTCATATGTAGCAACCAACATGGAACTTATTTCCAGAACTGTTTTGTAGTTTTCAGTAAATGTGTGTTGAATGGAAGAAAGAGGGAAGGATAGGAAAGAGGAAAAGGGAAAAGAAAGCTCTTCCTCTCTCACTAGTTTTCCTATAGAATTAGAATTTTGATAATATTTATTTAATGCATTTGTCTCTTTCTAATGATCTTACCTTTAAATGGTTAAGAGGTGAATCAGGGGTCATATATTTTTCCTTCAAAAAACAACAACCCTAAGACAATATGAACTCAAAAAAAAAAAAAAAGGGATGTGTGCTCTGAATGTCCAGGTCCATCCCAGGCACTGATTTCTGAGTTTGTCCCCTACAACTAGATAGCATCTTAGAATCCACCCAGTTGAAAAAGAATAAATCCAAAAACACCCAAGAGCTAAAAATTACCAAGTTTACTAACTTGCCAGGTAAGGGAACACACCACCAGTGAAAAAATTCCCTGAGAAGTGTATTGAGAAGGAAGAGTCAGGGTTTGTTTAAGTGCTAGAAAGAGATGTTTTTGTTGATTGGGCTAATGAAGGACTGGAAATTTGCCCTTGGATAAGGGAGAAGTAGTCTCTAGGTCTGTACACACTTAGGCAAAGTAAATCCCATTGTTCATTGGTCAGAAAAGAGTCTTCAGTTAGTCAATAGTCTGGAGCACCAGGATCACTCAAAGTTCACGGTCGCTTATCAGTTCACTTGATTCAACTCAGTTCTGATGAAACAGAACTGTCTTGATATTTCCTAGGCTAGTGTTCGTGTAAATGCAAAGCTTTCCTTTTACACAATCTAACCCCTTCATTTTAGAGATTGGAAAACCAAGATAAGAAATGAGATAACACTTGCCTTGCTTGAACGAGCTCATCTCTGTATCAGAAATCAGTTAGTATTTGACCCTTGATACCAGCCTATTACAGGACCTTGATGGCCCCTTCCCAGCTCTCCCTACATTGACATCTTTACTTCCTCTGTAAAATGGGGGCCTAGTTTATGCTCGTCTTGTATAATTTCAAAGGAATATGAAATTAGAAATGAAAATGAAATGAACTGCTTTAAGAAATAGTGAGACTCCCAATTATCTGAATTGACCAGAAAATAGCTAGACAACCACATGGCAGAGCCACTATAAAGTAATAACAAGCTTCAAATGGGTAGTTGCACTAGATGCCTTTAAGGTGCCTTTGAATTCTAAAACTCTATGGTGGAAGGACTGTGAGCACTGTGTTATCATTATCCCAGTATCTTCCCCTTTACCATGAGCATATTGAGAGCAGAAATGATGTCTTATTCACAATGCTCTGGAATGTAGCAGGTGTCTAGAAATTGCCTATTAAATGAGTGAACATATAAATTGTAAAGCAAACAATTGGAGATATCTTTGGAAGGACATCTATAAAGATTAGAGTGTGTTTTTGCTCTTTATTTCATTTTCATTTCAAAGAAACCCTCAATGCAGTGTGGTCTGAAAGGTTGCAATTTACTTCATCTATTCTAGTTCTGCAATTTTATTAGAGGCAAAGTGATGGCTATAGCAGGATATCAGGAGGTCCAGAAATAAGATTCAATGTCTGTTCAATATTAAAAAAAATTGGGGGTTGGGGGATTGAGTTTAAAGAAATATTTTGGTTTTGAGAAAAATACACTGAAAATCCTCAACTATAAAATGCCTTAGAGGTAGTCTTGCCTAATCCTCCCCATGCCCCCCCAAGCCCCTGCCTCCTTCCGTTGTAGAGATGAGTTACTTGAGACCTAGAAAAGGGATATAATTTAACTCAAGTCTTCAGATCGCCAGGTCTCAAAAATTTAGAAACATTATCAGTGAATGTGAGTGGAGGATGTGATCTTTCCTAAGAAAGATTTATCCCAGTCCTTTTGTGCCTGGGGAAAGTTCCTTGATTGCAAACAGGCGCTTGATTGCTTAAGAGGATGCAGTTTACACACACTTCTGACACTGAGAGTATTGGCTTCAACGCCCCTATGTTCAAGAAATAGCTGTTTAGTTTCCTCTATCTCTGAAGTTACTTCCTGACAGATTCTCTCCCAAAACTCAATTGAGTCCTTATCACTGTGCTTTTTAGCAAGTGAAGATGTGGCTGCTGATAGGGTTCAATCCTCCAGGGGTTTATGGCCACAAAGCTTGGCAAAAGAGCTGATCAAAAAACTGATAGCCACTGCTATAGCATCTCTACTCATCTGCCACACCCTAGGACCTAGCCAGGAGCAAGTGTGATGTCTTGTGTATATAGTGGTGGCTTGAGAGGTCCTGGCAGGGTTTTTGTTTGGAGCAGGTGAATCTAGCTCTAAATGCTTATTAGGGAGGTGAAGCTGTTTCCTGCCTCATGTTACTCTTCCTCGAATTAAGAATCTCAAAACATTAGAGCTTAAAGGTACTTTACAGGTCATCTTGTATTAATTCCTCACTCTATAATTGTAGACTAAGCCATAGAGAGGTGAAGTAAATCTCCTATCTGCAATGACAGATGGAGTTTTCTGACTTCTGGAATACCATCCACTGCACTCTGCTGCATCCATCAGCAACATGGAATAACAAAGTGGCCAACCTGCAAATCTACCCTCTTATAGGTAGAGAAACTGAGACACTGATGTTCATTTAATTTGTTCAAGGTCATACATCTACTTAGTGGCAGACCTTGTTCTCAAACAAAAATTCTTCACCTAAAGAATTTGAGGTCCATTGATGGGCTTCTAGGATTTCCACGAACTGTTTGTATGTGTGCAAATGTGTGCATTCTTCTGAAAGTGTTGATAACTTTCATTAGATTTTCAAAAGGGTCATGACCCCCGAAAGATAAGTGTGTCCTAGATTACCTGCTCTTCATGGCAGTTATGATTAAAAAAAAAAAGTCTCGAGGTCACACACAGGAGGAGTTTCTGTCTTGAATTATTGGAAAACTCCATCCAGTAGCTCATCTCCTTGTTAAAGTAATATTTATGCCAAATGGTTCACTTGAGATGTTATCAGCTACTTTATGGGTCAGGGAATTGAAGGAGAGGAGGGTGGATATTGAAAACAAGTGAGGCAGGTTTCTTTTCTAAACTTTTATATATTGTATCTTTATATTTTTATCAGGCAAAACCCTTGGGATTTTCACCTCCAATGTAATGGTAATCCTTGCCTCCTCTTCTCTACCTCGCCACTCTCTCCGCCACACTGAGTAACCCAAACAATTAAGTGTCTTGAACTTGGAATGAGATGACATGGGTTTAAATCCAGCCTCTGCTACTTGCTAGCTTTGTGACCTTGGGAAAGTTGCTTTTACTTTTCAGATTTCCAATCTCATGGAAAGTCTTTTCAGTCAAATGAAATATATGTTTTCTACTATGTGGGTAAAATCAGCTACATATACAAAACCCAACAAAGATAGTACAGAGTAGGTAGAGTATGCATTTACTTAATCCACACATCTACCGTCAGTTTAATGGAGGTTGGTCTATTCAGAACAGGATTCTGGCTCTGATATTAACTTGTTGTTTGTCATTGGACTAGTCACTCTCCTCCATCCCCCATCTCAGGACCTCTGTTTTCTTGTCTGAAAGTTAGGGTAGTTAAAACAAGTAATCGCACCTTTATTTCTAGCTTTAACATTCTGTGGTCTCTCTAGCTGTCAATGAAGCCTCATCGGATCTGTGGAATTGTCATTCCATGACTCCCCTGCAGCTGCACCTTGTAGAACCTCCTACAGACACATTTCTTTGGATTGATCTTGGGTGATATCCTCGCAGTCCAAGAATTGAGTTCCTCAAGAAGGAACCCAAACCCGGCTGGAATAAGAGAAGTGAGGAATGATGACTTAGGCCTGTTATTGGCATGCTTAACTCATCTGTTATATTCTCCTTCTCTTTTGTCCAGATGAACTCAATATGGGCATTATTCATTTTTGTAGAATCCCTCTATTAATACAGTTTCTGATAATTACGGAGTTAGTTTTAGAGGTATATTTAGTTCTCCTGTGTGGTCCCTTATATTTTCAACTAGAGTTGGAACAGTTTCCACTTGTTTGAAGCTTGTCCTGATAATATTTGTTTGACCAGACTCTTGAATTCAGTGTGTTATGTAATAGGGAGTTAACTGGAGTTGGCACTATCGTGAATTTTCAACCTCTGCTTCATCATGACAAGCAAAATACAAAGTGATTTAAATTATTCACGGTATATCTAGTAATATAATGTTCTCCCTTACTGCCAGACACATAGAAAGATAATTAGCTACGTGTGGCAACTCAGGGTTTCTCAAGCTCGGCACTGTTGACATTTTGGGCTGGATAATTCTTTGTTGTGGGGGCCTCTTCTGTGCATATAGGAGGTTTAGCAGCAACCCTGGCCTCTTCCCACTAGATGCCAACAGTATGCCTATTCCTCAAGCTGTAACAACCAAAAATATCTCCAGACATGTCCAAATGTTCCCTGGGGGAGAAAATCATCCTGATTAAGAACCACTGCTTTAAAAGGTCTCATTTCCTCTTTAAGCTTTTGAGTTTCCATCTGTAAAAGGAAAGCAGCCTTCCCACTCAAGGATTCTAAGAGTCTATATTACTGTTCTCTGATGTCTACAGCACCAGCTGTTCTTTTGTTCTGCTGCTGCTGTCCTTTGGATGTCTACTGCTATTTACTATATAAACAGGCCAGTTTTTTTCTTTTTTTTAATTGAGTGACTAATGGAAACGTAGAGCATCAGAGCTAGAACCACTCAAGTAGATCATCTTGCCCAAGACACTCATGTTCAAGTGTGAAAATCGAGACCGGGAATAGAAAGCGAGCTACTCAAGGTCAAGCTTCTTAATGCTAGGTTGGAACACAGATTTCTCATCCCTTTCTTTCTGCCACAATTCAATTGTTTTTTATTGTTTTGGGTTGTCATTTTCAAAACATCTACAATCTTACCATGAGTGTTATTTCTAGCTCTCTCTATTATTTGATTGATAAACACCAGCTGCGATTTGATACTGAGGTGACTGAATATTTAACAAACTTACTTGAGTTCATCTCTACATACTAGGATTATCTTTTTCTCCAGTGTTATTAAAATGTAATTGACATATAACATTGTATAAGCTTAAGAAGTACAAGATAATGACTTGATATATGTATATACTATTGTGATGTAACATCCATCACCTCGCATAATCGGAAACTTTTTTCTTTTGATAAGAAATTTTAAGATCTACACTTTTAACAGTACAAAACAGTATTGTTCGCTATAGTCATCATGTTGTATATTACATCCCAAGACTCATTTCTCCTATAACTGGATGGTTTGTTCCTTTTGACCCTCTTCACCCGATTCCCCCACTCCACACCTCTGGGAATCACAAATCTGATCTCTGTTTCTATGAGTTTGGTTTTTCAAAGTTGTTTTCTTAGAGACTTGACTTCAACAAATATAAAATATTTTTGAAAGACTTTTTGTTTTGCTTTTAGAACATATGCCTCTTTGTTTTACTTTTCTTTCTTTTTCTTTTTCTTCTTTCTTTCCTCCCTCCCTCCTTTCTTTTTCTTTCTTTCTCTCTTTCTTTTCTTCTACTATTTCTTTCTCCCTTTCTTTCTTCCCTTCTTCTTTATTTCCTTTGCCTAACTTTGTATTTTCTTTTTATTTACATCTTGTCTCCTTTCCTTTCTTCCTCTTCCCCTCCACAATTTCCTTTTTTAGTATAGTTCACGCTTCATTCCAAAAGGAATGTGACATAACTTACAATGCAATAGGCTAAAAATAGGCAATGGTCATGGTAAAAAATAGAGCCTTTCCTCATTCCATAAGGGAAAATAAATTCTATATTATTTTTGTTTTTATAATTTCTATTTATTTATTTTTTTCCCCCAAAGCCCCAGGAGATAGTTGTATGTCGTAGTTGCACATCCTTCTAGTTGCTGTATGTGGGACGCGGCCTCAGCATGGCCGGAGAAGCAGTGCGTCGGTGCGCGCCCGGGATCCGAACCCGGGCTGCCAGCATTGGAGCGCACGCACTTAACCGCTAAGCCACAGGGCCAGCCCAAATTCTATATTATTTTAAATGAAATGTAAGAAAAGGATAAAAAATGATATATAAATGCATTTTATTTCTGAATTTGAAAGAGAAACGAGATTCTATGCACAATTTAATAATGGGAGAAAAAGAGTATGGCTACCACAGAATCGTTGAATCCAAAAAATTCTAGAGCTGCAAGAGGCAAAGATACTGAGGTGTTGGAAGCAGAATCTACTCAGAGCTCCAAGTGCTGATCTGTCTACCAAAATCAGACTCATCATCTCCATCTCCTTGATGCAAATCTAGCATGGATTAGATCATTGCTGGGCCAGCCTTTAACGAGTGTTTTAGGATCTATTCAATATTGTCTCAAGACCAGTAGAAAAGAGTGATGTCCTGTAGATAGAGTTCCAAGAGTTTCAAGAAAATTCATAGCAAAAACGTCTGAACATCCCTCTCCCTCTCAAAAAAAAAAGCAAAAAACCCCACCACCACCAACAACCATCACTGTTTTCTGCTGTGTCACCGGTACCTATTACCTAGCCCTGTCTCAAGCATCCACTTGCATAGCTTCATTGGTGAAGTAATAGGAATAGGCAAGATGACTGCTCCTCTGACTTGAAAATTTTACAAAGGCTTATAAATGGAACCAAAGCTCTGTATAAAGTATATACATTTTAGTATTCAACTAACTCTTCAAATTATTTGAACTAATTCCTTAAAGATTTGTTATTCTTCCATACATTCATATTTCTCAGAACAATTTTGGATTTTGGGGAGCAGACATCCAAGGAAGTGCTTTCCCTCAAAGTACGCATTAATTAAAACCAAGGGAGGGGCCGGCCCCGTGGCTTAGCAGTTAAGTGCACGTGCTCCGCTACTGGCAGCCCGGATTTGGAACCCCGGGCGAGCACTGACACACCGCTTCTCTGGCCATGCTGAGGCTGCGTCCCACATACAGCAGCTAGAAGGATGTGCAACTATGACATACAACTATCTCCTGGGGCTTTGGGGGAAAAAGAAAAGGAGGAGGATTGGCAATAGATGTTAGCTCAGAGCCAGTCTTCCTCAGCAAAAAAAAAAAAGAGAGAGAGAGAGAAGGATTAGCATGGATGTTAGCTCAGAGCTGATCTTGCTCACTAAAATAAAATAAAATAAAATAAAATAAAATAAAATAAAATAAAATAAAATAAAATAAAATAAAATAAAATAAAATAAAACCAAGGGAGTGGAGAATAAGGCATGACAGTTTTTCTGTATGAATGAAGCTTGGTAAAATACCTGAAACATAAGTGTTTATTTGAGCAATGATAATAGCTAAATCCAAATATGGTTTTGCATTAGTAACCAATAAATTCTTTTACAAAGCATGGAATACCATGTATGCCAAAAAAGGCATCACTGAATGAAATTTGGATAGGGACAATTATTTTGATTTTGTACTAATCTAAAAGGTAAGAGAATTTTCACAGAAATTAGGCTTTTACTTTTTGCCTGCTTGAATAAATGAGGCCATAGAAAAATGGTTAGCAGTACAATGTAAGGGTAAAGAGCATAGAATCTGGAACTAGGATAAATGATAGCTCTCTGATTATTAGCTGTGTAAGCTGGGAAAGATTAATTAACCTTGCTGTGCCTGTGTCCTCATTTATGAAATGTAGGCAGTAGTAATAAAGATAATATACACCTGTCTCACAAGATTGTTGTGAGGATTCAATGAGTGAAAATGTGAAGATCATTTAGAACAGTTTCTGACACCTAAGCAACATCATTTAAGTTTTAGCTCTCATTATGTGGCCATATTGTCTTACAGATGCAAGATATGCATATAAAATTGTGTAAACTCTATATGAGCTTTAAGAAAGGTATGTCTCAGGGTGTCTGGGACTTTGGAACATTTGTATGTAATTTCTTCCAGAATATTAAAATAAGAAACAGAAATTTGGCTAAGGAATTAAATAAAATCAACACAATAGTAAATCCTTCAGTTCTTTTGAATGTTTTTTTGCAATTTTTAATAAACTTTTTTTTTGAATGGTATGAAATTTACAGAAAATTGCAAGAATAGTAAAGGGAAATCCCATATACCTCATACCCAGCTTTCCCTATTGTTAATAGCTTACATTTTTATGATACATTTGCCACAATTATTACTGATACATTATTTTTAACTAAAGGCTATACTTTATTCAAATTTTCTCAGTTTCTACCTCATGTCTGTTTCTGTTCCAAGATCCCATCCATAATACCGCATTCTATTTAGTTATCATGTCACATTAGGTTCTTCTTTGCTGCAACATTTTCTCAGACTTTTCTTGATTTTGATGATCTTGACTGTTTTAAGGAGTACTGGTCAGAAAGTTTATAGAATGTCCTTCAATTAGAATTTGTCTGATTTTTCTTTTCATAATAAAACTGGAGTTATGGCCTTTGGGGAGAAAACCACCAAGGTAAATTGTCATTTTCATCACATCATATTAAGAGTACATACCATCAATTTGAATGATCACGGTTTATGTTAATATCGATCAACTGACTGAGGTATTGTTTATCAGATTTCTTCAGTATCAAGCTATTCATCCCCCCCGCCCCATCCTGTACTCTTTGGAAGGATGTCACTATGTACAGCCCACACTTAAGGAGTAGAGGATTATTTTCTACTTCCTTGAGGGTGGAGAGTCTGCATAAATTATTTGGAATTCTTCGGCACGGGAGATTTATCTTTTCTCTCACATTTATTTATTTATTCAATCATTTATTTATATCATTATAGACTCGTAGATAGTTATTTTATACTTTGGGTTATAATTCAATACTACTTTATTTATTTTGTTGCTCAAATGGCTCCAGTTTTGGCCATTGCGAGCTCTTTCAGTCAGTGCCTGTGTCCCTTTGACATATTCTCCTCCTTGTGTGTGTATGTTACTGCTTTTTTTGTGTGTGTGTGTGAGGAAGATCAGCCCTGAGCTAACATCCATGCCAATCCTCCTCGTTTTGCTGGAGAAGACTGGTCCTGGGCTAACATCTGTGCCTATCTTCCTCCACTTTATATGGGACGCCCCAGCATGGCCTGACAAGCGGTGCCTCGGTGCGCGCCCGGGATGCGAACCTGGGCCGCCAGCAGTGGAGCACGCGCACTTAACTGCTACGCCATGGGGCCGGCCCCTGTTATTGCTTTTTTTAAAGGTTTGTTTTTTTTCTTAGCTCTTCGTAGTTTGTGGTTCTACAGTATGTTCCAGGCTCATCTTATATATTTCCTGCCTCAGTCCTAGAGTTAGCTGTTTATTCCAAGATCCCTGGTTCCTTTTATTGGAGAATAGTATTACAAACCAAGATCTGGACATTAGGTGTTCTCATTGCTGCTGGGATATCATTGCTTCTAAGCCCTCTCAGCAGACAGAGCAAGGAAATACATGGGTATATACCAACCCATGTATATCCACATATCTATAAATACGTCTATATATAAATATCTGTATTTATATTAAGCTAAACATGAATTCGTACTGATGTCTCCAACTTTTATCCAATACCACGTGGATCATTCTAGCTTTGTCCCCTTGCTTATCTGTATCCTCTCACTCTAACACTGGGAAACCTGGCTCCCAGCCATCTACCGTCAATTTGCATTATCAATTGACAATATTTCTGTGGGTCTATATCTTAACCTTCAATCCTGTTCCATGGATCTATATGTATATTCTTTTCCAATAGTATGCTGTCTTGATTACTGTAGCTTTACAGTCTGTCTTGAAATTAGGTAAAGTGAGTCCTCCAACTTTGTTCTTCAGTTTGTGTTGGCTATTTTAGAATCTTTTGCCTTTCCACATAAACTTTAGAATTAATTTGCCAATATCTAAAAAATAACTTGCTCTGATTTTGATTGGGATTGTGTTGAATGTGTTGAATGTATAGATCAAATTGGGGAGAATTGACCTCTTGGACAGTATGGGGTCTTCCAGTTCATGAACACAGAGTCTCTCTCTATTTAGGTCTTCATTGATTTTTCATCAGTTTTGTAGTTTGCTGCATATAGATCCTGTATTTATTTTGTTAGATTTATAGCTAAATATTTCTCTTTTTTTGGTGCTATTATAAAATTTTTAATTTTAATTTCCAATTGTGCATTTCTGATATATAGAAAAGCAACTTTTGTATAGTAACCTTATATTTTGTGTGTTTGCTATACTCACTTATTAGTTCAGGACATTTCTGTAGACTCTTTGGGATTCTCTGCATAGGCAATCATGTCCTCTGAGAATAAATGCAGTTTTTCTTTCTTCCCAATATGTATACATTTTATATGATTTTCTTGTCTTATTTTACTAGTTAGGGCTTCCAGTACAATTTGGAATAGGACAGTTGAGAGAGAACATCCTTGCCCTGTTCCCAGTCTTAGGATCTTGGGAAGCATCCAGTTTCTTGCCATTATGCATGATGTTTGCTGAAATTTTTTTTTTCAGTAGATATTTTTGATCAAGTTGAGAAAGTTTCCCTTTATTCCTAGTTTCCTGAATGGATACTGGATATTAGATATTGTCAAATGCTTTTTCTGCATCAGTTATTATGATCATATGATTTTTCTTTCTTAGTCTGTTTATATGGTCAAATAATTTTTAGAAGTTTAAATTGAAATGTCTCTTAAGCTTCAATAATCAGTTCTTCCCTCCTTCCTTCCTCATATTTTACTCCTTAATTTTGTTCTACCTCAATTAGAGATGGCAGTCATTCCTTCATTTAAGACAGGGGCTATGGGTTACATCTCATAGAGGGGAGATAGAGACAGTAGTTAATGATGCTTTTCTAAAGCCAGAATGCCTGAGTTCACAATTCAGCTTTACTTTTTAATTAGCTATGAAGCCATATGTAGATTACTCCTTTGCTTTTCCTATCTGTAAAAATAGGCTAATAATTTTGTTGTTAGGTGCCATCAAGTCAGCACTGACTCCTGGCAACCCTATGAATGAGTGAAGTCCACAATGTCCTGTCCTTGACAGCCCTACTCAACTTCTGTAGGCTAATGCCTATGGCTTCCTTTACAGATTCAATCCACCTCATATTTGATCTTCCTCTTTTACTACTGCCTTCTACTTTTCCCAGCATTACTGTCTTTTCCAAAGAATCCTGCCTTCTCATGATGTACCTAAATTAGGACAACCTCAGTTTTATCATTTTTGCCTACAATTCAGCCTTAATAATAGGACCTGCTTTATTATGAAGATTAAATATACTGACACAAGTAAAGTTCTCAGAATAGTATCTGCATATAGTATGCTATATAAATATTTTTTTTAGTATATCTCTATCACTTACATTGCCCAGCACATTACTTTGTCCAGTAAATAAAGGTCTATTGATTTTACTTAAACCAAATGATATTTAAACTACTACTCAAGATAATTTCTTAAACAATATTTGAATACTTGATATCATGTTTGTTTTTTTTTAGATATAGGACTGTAGTATTGTGGAAATGACAGTGTGTAATGGAAACAATAGTATCTATTATACTTGTCTCACAGAAATTCTTTTGGAATAAAAAGGAATAACAGACATTAATACAAGTAGATTCAATTAAACTATTATTGAATGCCTACCAAGTGCTGACCATGGTGAAGTCCCAGGCACACATTGATGAAATGGCCAGCATGGTTCCTGCTTTCAGAGCCTGAAGTCTAGAAGGAAAGAAAGACCAATTTTCCTATGTGTTTTTCTAACTTCGTAAAATCGTTCCTTCATGACACACAGTAAGCATCTCCTCTGTCCCAGAAGTTCCACACTCATTGCCTCATTTTGACACTCACAGCAACCCTCTGGAGTTGCTCTTCCCTATCTTAATGATGAAGAAACTGAGGCACAGAGAGGTTAAGATTTGCCTCAGGTCACAAAACTAGTAAGTAATTGCAGCTCACTCACTTCTCTCAACTCAAAGTCATTGCTCCTTGTGCACAAGTCTCCACATTCTACATACTACTTTGATGTCTGGAAAATATTTTATTAACTTCATGCAAATGAAATTTGAACAATGAAAACCCCAAATTCAAAGTTTGGACATATTCTTTCTATTTTACGTTTGGGTAGGAAATGGAGGCTGTATTCCAATGATTCTAAAACATTGAGTTTGAATGCAAGTGCCATCAATTAATCCCAGTTGTCCATTGTTTTGTCCACAGCAATGATGTAAAAACTCCAGAATGACGAGGTGTTAGAAAAGTAGGACATAGCTATTCTTCATCAACATAGATTTGATATCTTTGGGTAAAAAAATGGTGTTATTATATATATGAAAAAAATTCTAGAGTTTGCAAAACTGTAGATCTAGGTATTTTGACATAGTTTTATGCATACCAGCACTGATTTTGCTGAAAGTCACCTCTGTTATTATATAAATAATTTGAATTTCTTCCTTTGACCTGAAAGAAAAAGAAAAGAAACTAATCTTCATACTGTAAATTTTACTGTTAAGTAGTTAATTAAGCCTAGTTATGATACCTTACACAAATGTTTTCCAACTTGGAATTGAGCTACTAAAGGAATGTAGGTGACGGCATCCGAGTTTTGGCAGTATCTTGCTTTAGAAACAGAAGAGTTATGTGTGTTGATGCTGTTTGGTGACTGGGAACACTTATTTGGTTGCAGTGCTGAGAGGATAAATCCCCCATGTACCTTTTAAAAGACTTAGTAGCTTAATTGGCATGGACATTTGAAGTGTCTGGAGTGAGCCTTGATAAAAGGGGGATCAACAGGTTGTGCAATAACTTGAGGTTAAATGCCTGCCCAAAGGCTCCTAAAGATGATCCTTCTGATTTTTCTAATTGAGGGTGTTAAACACCAGCTGTAGGAGCAGCACTGTGGTGAGACGAAAAACTAGCAGGATGGTTTTCTGATATGTCTCCATCTTAAGTAATATGGTCTTTATGAGAAAGTGGTGCCATCACTCACAGATTCTGTTTCAACGGGCATTTATTGAACACCTCACTCTGGGTCAGGCACAGTGTTTGGCGATTCCCTGTATTCATTTGGTTCTCCTTAAAACACTGCTGCTTAAGCATTATTATTATCCCCAAATTACAGATGAGAAATGGACGTCCCATATGGTGAAGACCAATAAATAACATAACAATTTTCTAGTTGCAAATGCAGGAACTCCAGTAGGTGGTAGGTAGATAGATAGCTATCATGGTTTTAATGCGGCATCATCATTCAGGATCAGAGATTCATGGGGATTATTGACTGGGCAGCTATGACACAATGACATGTCTTACATTCCGTGATGTGGTCGGGGTAAACCTTCCACTTCCATCTTAATACTGATGCAATCTAATGAAAACAGTCGACACAGAGAGTTGGAAACAGGACCGTCTAATAGCACTGACTTCTCCACTACTTGAAGTTAGGATAGTGAGTTCTTTTACACCCTCTAAATATTCCAGGGATAATTTTAGGAATGATTATGGTGATGGTAGTAATCACAATATCCCATTCTAGGAACATAAGAAGGCTTGGGTCATATTAATATGTTCCAAATCTTTTTAACAGTTAATATAACACAGAAGTGATGTTAACAAATTGTGGTTAGGCAGTTACCAAGGTCCATCCAAACCAGAAAATCTGTGATTTGTGATTTCATAAAGGGTAGTTAAGATTGGTTTCCAAGTTTTCTAAAAAGAGAGAGAGTTTGAAACTAGAGATTGGAACTATGTTTGCATATAATGGCAAGATGAAGTTGGGGGCTATTCTCTTTCCATAACTGATGATAATGAGATTAAATAACAAAGGCCTTAGAGATTAGTCTAGTTTAAAACTACTTGCTCCCTCCTGCTGCCAGTTTATTAGCTGCTTAGAGTAAGCTATTAAACTTCTCCAGGACTCAATGTCCTCAATTGTAAAAAGGATAAAATAAATTGTACCTGTCTCATATGGTTAGTGTGAAAATTAAATGAGCAGATGTCTATAAATGTATTTAGAGTCCAGCACAGAATAAGTCTTAGTAAATGTTAATGATTGTTATTATTATTGCTATCATTATTATTATATTGTGCTTCAAGAAAGCTTTTATATTATAGGGAGATAACTCCAGTAATTGCTTCTAAAGAGTTAGATGTGACAAAAGAGAATTAAGAATTTGTCTATTTCTGTGAGGATGTGAAGGCTATGCAAATTCTTCTTCTTGGTATTTCTAAAAATCACAATAAATGAACGAGTATGTCTTTTAAAGAAAAAGATAAAACAGAAATTTAAGTGAGGCATACCCAACAGGAATGAGAGATCAGAGGGAAGTCCAACTGATTATTGGAAACCATCATTCAGGAAGCCAGAGATAAGGGGGTACAAGAACTGATTTGCAGTAACATGAGGATATATATAATTTTTAAGCTGAGCAGGGAATGTGAGAGGAATACAAAACAGTAATTATTTGGATAATGTTTACTCCTATGGAGAAGAAAAAAGAAAGAAAGAAAAAAAAAAGAAAAAGATTCACAAGTTCACAAGGCCATGTGGAAAGAAGCCTAGACTTGAACTTGCCCATATGGAGCCTCTTCCCTTTTCTGTCATTTACTAGATAAGTGACCTTGGATGAGTTGCTTATTGTCTCTATACTTATTCTCCTCCTTTGCAAAGCAAAAGAGATAATGCCTGGCATACAGTCATGTTCATAATGCCTGGCATACAGTTATATTAGTTAAATGCATTCTTTGAATCTGAACTACTCTCTTTTGATTTGGCACTAGGTTTTTTCCTTTTTCTTCTTTTCCCATGCATATCAACACCACATGCACGATTTACCTTTAATAAGTTGAGTAAGTGGGTAACTTTTCTGCAGGCTTGAAATTCCTGAGTGTGAGTGCATTATTTTATAGGGCCTTAGATATCTCTAATAGTACAGAGTTGGCCAAAGATCTCTCCTGAAATTAGCATTAGGGAACCTGTGCTTGAGGATTAGTCAAAGGCTGAATTGGCCTTTGGAGTTTCCTTGGGTCTGGAGCTGCATTAGTGGGTTGGTTACTAAGCTTCCAATAGGCCTCTTGTTGTTTTAGTAGCTTCCCTGGGGGAATTAAAGGTTTTAACTGAATGTGAAACATCAGACAGAAACTGTAGGGGAGATTTATTGACAATGAATCTCACCTTTCCAAAAGTTCATTTGAAACCAACTTCCTTCTCAGACAAAATGATTCAGATTTGAAACCCTCCAGGGGCCTCTCTGGAACTTTAGAGCATTAGGGAGCTTTTTCCTTGCTGTCATAGATTATCTGTCCATTGTTTCCTGACTTCTTGAGGGGGAGATTTGATTGGTAAATCATCTCTTCCCTAGGGCCTTAAATTCTTTACTCATTCAGAAGATAAGTAGGACTCCGACAATGCATTCCATAAAGCTTTCTCCCCTGTGTGTATCCCAAGGCAACCAGCCTGAGCCAGGCCAAGGGCATAATGACTAGGGCAGATGCCACAGGGAAAGAGCCAAAGGAAAAAGCTGAGGTTGAGTGATGCTGGGGTTGCCATGGCTGCTACTCTGTTTTTGGCTAGGAAAAAAATCACGATTGTGTAGAGCAAAAGGCACAGACTTGAATTTGAGTCTTTGCTCAGTCATTTGAAATGTGATCTTGGGGAACTTAATAAACTTCTCTCCAGTTCCTTTTCCTCTTCTGTAGAGTGCACTGAATAAGTTCTGTCTTGAAGTGTTATTGATATTATTGGAAACAATGTATGTATACAGAATAGTAGGAAATTAACAAACCGCGACATGAACAACAGGGGTTGAGCACTGACTCAGGCAGTGTGTGCCAGGCATTGTGCTACGTGCTCCATGTGTATTTTCACAGTTCATCCTCTTGAAATCTACAAAGCAGGTGCCATTGTCATTTCATTTTGCGGATGAGAAACGCTAGACTTGGTGAGGTTAAGTAACTTTCTTCCAGCCAGTTGGTGAGTGGCGCAGCCGGAACTGGAACCAGGGCTGACTCCAAAGCCTACCCATGTCCATAAACCCCTTTCACTGCTGCTGTTTGCATGGGGCCCAATCCAAAGGTCCGTCTATGTGAAAAGGAAAAAATAGGCTGGCGGCTGCAGTCTGAGTAGGGTTTGCATATGATGGGATTGAAAGGAGAGAGAGAGGGCAGGGTTGTTTAGGACTTCAAATAAAAGTAATTTTCAAAATCTGGTTCCTTAAATCCTAATGCAGAGAAGAGCCAGGAAATGCACCAATGCTCTGTATTTTGGTCACACAGGCATCAGTGATCCATAGTAGAACTTAGAGCTCTGCCACTTGTATTTCTTTCTCAAAAGAGAAGGAAACAGAGGCTCAGAAGGAGGTCATCACTTATCCAGAGTCACACAAGTCAGTCGGTGGGAGAATTAAGGCCAAAACATGAGTCTTCAGTTTGCTTTGTGCAGCCTCATCCCAGCCTCTAATGGAGGGAAGACAATCAGTGAGATAGCCTCAAGATCTCTACCAAAAATGTACTCACTGGCTGGGACTTGATATCAGTCACTTACACTTTAGTGTGAATTAAAGGCTCTTTGTTGTTACCTGTCCCAGAGACTGTTTCTCTGGGTTCATATTTGGACAACCAAGCCACACATGTCCTCTTTCCACTTACCAGCCAGATTTTACTTACGCATTAGGCTAGTCCTGTGCAATAAATAGGCTGGAAGAAAGAAGAGCTACAGTGGTGGCAGGAAAGTGGTCAGTATGCAGGAGTGTGTATGTGTTTATGCCTGTGTGGATGCATGTGTGTGGGTTTCTGTCCTGCTCTGACTTAACAGGTTAAGAGGTGAGGTCATGTCGGCTCATGCTGTTTTTCTTCGCAGAACGTTCTTTTTCTGATTCTCTACGTGGCAATATTGAATTAACTTTTCAAACTCCAATTCCCATCACTTCTCTTGTAAAGCCACCCACAGCTTACAGAGTAGCTTCTTCAGCTTTCTAGACAGCCCAACACTTAGAGAGCATCTATCTACTCTTCAGATCTCAGTTTAATTGTCACCATCTCAGGGAAACACCTTGACACCGGGCTCAGGCCCCACTAACGCATGCTTTCTGTTGCCCTCTATTGTTTCCTTCATGCCTTGTCAGAGTTTCATGAGAGCCGTTACTGTGTCTGATGGATACTTGTCTCCCTCACTAGGCTCCAAGTTTAAAGAGAGACAGGTCTCTTTTGTCCAGAGCTCCATTCCCTCAGGACCTAGTATAGTGCTCAGCATCGAAGAATCGCTCAATAAATATTTCGTGATTGAATGAGTAGCATGTATCACTTTGTATTGTACATAACTTTTCACACTTCTGACACCATCATTGAATTTTGTTTCCTTAGAGTTTAGTATAATGTTGGCACTTAGAAAATGCTAAAAAAATTTAAAAATAAAACAGTTTTGAAAGAGTAAACTGAATAAAATAGACTAAGATATCCTTCTCTATGGATGTTTTATAAATTTCGATAAATCCAGACTGCTAGAAAAATTCCTAGGAGTGACTTTTTTTCCTTTGAGAGGAAAAATACAAAAATCTAGTGTTCCAAATATTTGTAGAATGCTATGACTTTTAGATTTACCTTTACCCAGCTGTATGACTTCCCTCAAATATGGTCCACATCTGTATAATGTTGTTATATATAACATGCAGTCATTAAAAATCTTATTTAGTGGTTGACAGCCTAGGTTTTTCCATGTCCAAGCTATCTGGGAAGCCATATAGGGTAGGCTCAAGAGCTTGGACTTTGGTATCAGAATGGGGTATGGTCTCAGCTCTGCCACTTTCTGAGTGTGTCCTTCAGGCAAACTGCCTAACCACTCTGAGCCTCAGTTTCCCCATTTATAAAAATGGGCATAATAATAAAACCTACCTCATAGGGTTGGTATAAGTGTAAATTGGGTAATAAGGGTTAGTTGGTAATAAGAGTTAATAAAACACAGTGTCTAGCTAGAGTAAGTGGTGAATAAGTTTGAGCTAAAAAAATAAAAGTAGTGGGGACTGACTCCGTGCTGTGGCAGTTGAATGCACGCGCTCTGCTGCTGGCGGCCCCTGGTTCGGATCCTGGGCGCGCACTGATGCACCACTTGTCGGGCCATGCTGTGGTGGTGTCCCACGTAGAGTGGAGGAAGATGGGCATGGATGTTAGCCCAGGGCCAGTCTTCCTCAGCAAAAAGAGGAGGATTGGCTTGGATGTTATCTCGGGGCTAATCTTTCTCACAAAAAATAAAAATAAAAAAACAAAGTAAAAGTAGTTACCTCAGTTTCTCAAAAAATCTTCTCATAATAACAGCATTTTTATTATTTAAAAGAATTTAAGTAAGTATTTTTTTTAGGACTTTGAGGCAGGAAAAGAAGGGACCGTGAAATCAATCAGATGTAAGTCCTCTGTCTCAACAAGTGTTAAGGCATTAGTTCTAGTTTGTGTGCAATGTATATATCTTCAAATAATCAATATTATGTCAATCAATACTATGTCAAATAATGAATCATTCCATAAAATGATTCCATGTGGTGACATCCTGATTTGTAATAGTAATATCAATACCACAAAAGTGGTATCATTGTTGCCGGGTGGTTGGATTTCTGCTTAAGCAGAACTGAAACAGGAGTAACAGCAAGGCACTGCTGGGGAGTAGAAAAAATCCTATGCCTTGGGAATAAAAAACTAGGGATTTGCTCTTATCTAGAACACTGCAACCTTGAGCAAGGAAGTTTCCCTTTGTGGGGGTCTCAATTTCCTTACTGATGAAAGGAGGGGGTTAATGGGTCTAGGATTTTTATCTTCCTTCCTCCTTCTGAACTTTTTTTTTTCCAAATGAAATTTTACTAGGAAACACAGACAACTTATGCAAAAAACAAGCTGAACTCCTGCTCTTGATGGGAGTGGAGACAGAAACAGATGGAAAAGCATTGGACAAGATTCTCTCTGAGGCCCTTTGCCCTCTAACTTTCTATAATCTGTTAACCTAGGAGGTTCCAATCCTAGTTACACAGCAGAATTGCCTGGAGTTTGTGAAAAATACTGACGTCTTGACCCAACCCCTACGGATTCTGATCTAATGAGTCTGGGGTAGGACCTGTGCACTGGTAACATATATATATATAAAGCAGCTTTCCAGATGATTCTAATATGCATCCAGGGGGTTAAACAAACGTATTAATTCTCAGAGATACCCCTTCGGCACAACCTCCCTTTATGAATTTAAAGATCAAACACTTAGGTGCCTGGCATATTTCAGTGAAATGATTGGAAACATTTCAACATTGTATACTTTTGAAAGACATTCCTATAGGATAAGTGACTGTCTTAATCTCATAGAAACTTCTGCCATATGCTTTTTGTTGTTTTTCATTTCAACGTTCTTCATTCTTGGCTTGTGGTTGGTGTTACCTAACGCATGTCATTACTGTACCTGAAGCTGCACCCTAGCACAGAACTGCCTTTCTCACCTGGAGGGGCCATGCTCCCACCCTCAAGTTAAATCAGAACCTCTAGTGAGTGGAGAGCATGTAGAGTTCATAAAAATAGATTTAATATAAGATATAATTTTATATTTGGAAAATTGAGAAGGAATCTATGGCTTTCACGACCCTCGGTAAAGGAAAATCCTCTCGGCTCGGTGGTACAGTGGATTCTCCAGGTGTGTGAAAGGTGTTTTGTATGTCAAAAGGTAGAAAAGAACACTGGTTTAGACCTGAAAGGAGACCATTTGCCATTTTAAATTGCTCATGCTAGGGAAGAAACATCAGTCTGTTGTGAAATAACAATGCCAACAGCCCTTTAACAGTAACCGTGACATTTCAGGGCCTGGAATATTTGAAAAGATGGCCAAGACTGACCTAGCTTGCAGAATTAAGGAAGAATTTATTAATTCCATATTATCCACCCAGACATCATGTCTATCCAGTCATGGACTTCTCTCACTTTGCCCTGAGATGTGCATTTTAAATACAGAAATCTCCATATCACATTATATTTCACAATTGCCCACTAGTTTCAGTTCTCCCCTCCCCCCAATGCCTAAAATTGGGACACAGTTATGGCAAACATCATTTTGGCAAGAAAATAGAAGAATTAGCTTGCCATTGTGACCTTAGTCCTTAATCCTGGTTTTTGCCCTAGTCGTTGGTTCCGGTTTTCTTCCTATCTTCTGCCTGTGGGCTCTCAGCATCTTGTGACATTCAGCTGTAAATCTGATGCTGCCATACTTCTCCATCCAAAACCAATAAATCAAACCCAGAATTACCTAGATCCTACATATCAGGTAGGCGAAAGGTAAAACTCTCTGAGACCAGGAAACACAGGCTATCACCGGCTTTGTTTAATACATAAGGTAGGGCAGAGAGAGGGCTGTAACACTGCCTGAAGCAGGACCAGATATGAGTCCAGACCCCTGCTGCTTCCGTGGACAACCCAAATAGGGCCCCCAAATCCAGGAGGAGCAGTCCTCCACATCTTGCATACTTTCTTCTATACACAAAAAGACCCCCAAACTGTATTTAGTAGGTCTCGCTTCATTTTGTTTCATTATGGTTCCTTGAAAGCACTTTCTTGCTAGCCTGCTTTCATAAGATTTGGTGATATACATGTGGATGAAGCATTTTTGCTTTGCTAACAATTGTTGTCAACATTGATCACATTTTAGAATCATACTAAGATATGATCATTCTTAATAGCACAGTTTTATGATAACATCAGCTAAAAACAGAATTTTTTAAAAAGCTTCTACTGTTTTATCACTACAGCAAATTAAACATTTCTATTTTCTTATTCTCTTTCAATATTTAGCGAGACGCTTGCATAATATTTGAATAGCTGTAATCACAGCACAGATAAAATTCTATTACTTAAATGTATCATATATGCATTTTTCTGAATTTGCCACAGAATGATCACTTTAATGACTGCATATAATATTGTACTATGTAGATTTGCCAGGATATGCTAACACGGGTCTTTTATGTTGATTTTTAGGTGAGTTATATACTTTTTGCTATTCTTAAGAATTCTGTAGTCATTATCTGTGTACATTCATGTGTTTCCTTGTTTTGAAAATTTTCTTTTGGAAATAACCCCAGGCACAGATTTGCTATGTCAGAGAGTAGGGATGTGTTTATGGCTATAGAATAATCATATTTTTGCTCTTTTACATATTTCATAATAAAACCTTATTAAACAGAATACCACTAATTCAAAATTTAGATCATTATCCCGGAAAATAATTACTTTTTAAAAAACAAAATAACATTATTATAAATATTAATATGAATATCCTAAGTATTATAACTACTAATATTATAAATTAAAAATCAGTAAGGCAAATTTATAGTCTATATATGAAACTTTTAAAACAATTTACTATACTTATGTAAGTAGAAACTTACTAATTAAAAACAGATCTTAACTATTCTTTAGAGTGACTTGCCAATATTTTTTATCACTAGCCATAATAAAAACATGCAGCTTATGCAGTATATGTGCCCTGTGCATACATACATGCATACATACACATAAATATCTATAAACTGAACAAAAAATTTTCTCAAACAATTCTTACCCATACTACATTTAATGGGATCTGATATGTTCCATTTATTCCACTGCGAGTTATTTTATTTCAGAGTCATCTATTGCTTTCTCTCTTTCATTTCTTAAGCTAGCTGTAGCCCACTAAATTGATTTCACGATCTTGATCACTAGATTGATAGTCTTTGAAAGCAGCCTTGACGATATCTAGAATTTAAAAATGATTTACTAACATTGAATTCAAATAACTATATGTACTGTCTTTTAACTTCAAATTTGAAACTGCTTCCAGTAATTTCTCTGCCAGTGGTAGTAGTCACAAAAAATGTATTCATTTAAGGAAACCAACTTGTTGTTTTGTGAACAAAAGTTTAAAAGAAACCACAATCTATCTTTCTGTTCCTCTTTTGTTCATTAGCTAGAATCTGATTTTTGGTTCTGTCATTAGTACATTTTATACTAAAATCTAAACTCTGATTGATGGCATATTGCAGCATTCAGTTTGGTTGCTTAATTTCTTCTCTGGCCGGAATAAATCTAATCTTTGAGGAAAACTCGAATTGCATATGCTTACTGAGATATGGCGTGCCAAAGTGGCTGGTAGTGCCCGACACAAAGTAGACCTTTTTAACACATTTGCTGACCACAAATGAACAGATTCTAAAGGGGAACACACTCAAGAGGATTTAGAATAGATTGTCCAGGAGCTTACGCCCCCGAGACTAACTGGCTCTCAGAGATGCAGATTTGTTCACTGATTCTTTCATTATCCACTATTTTACTAGACTATAATGAACATTGCTTAAAGTCCTAGAAAATAACATCACATGCAAGGGAAGGAGAACTTCCACTTTTAAAATAGTTAACATATGATTACTGCTCCTAGACTTCTTTATACTCACAAATTGCTCTATGGCTCAGAGATACAGATAGAACAGTAGAGTTATGAACTTTTCCATTGTTCAAGAAATTTTTGAGCGCCATTTTATTTTTTCCCGTGTGCCCAAAAAAAGCAGTCATCTCCCATATCTAGAACATAAGTTATTAGGGTATGTCTTATTACCTACCCCCGTGTATTTACATGTCCCCATCTAGTTATTTAATTTTCAGCCCTGTTTTTGCTTTCTTCTTTCATATCACTTCTAATCCATTATGGTATATTATTTACCTTGTACATCATTTAAATTTATAATTCAGCTGAAATATGGATTTTTTTCACATGATTAAGTCAGTAATTACTATTGGACTTTATTGAAAATGAAGAAGATACAATGTTAAATAAACTACTACTTTCCCCTTTTTGGTAGGATTTTAACTTTGCTTGTATACAAAATTATTGTGATATTTTCCTACTTTTAATCTAAATAGCCTTTTTTTGTCAAAAGAGTTAAATTCATGATTAGTTATAGCTTTACTTCACAAGGCTTTGGCAAACATCAAGATTATATTTCTGTCTAACCCTTTCATTATTCCTTTGTCATTTATTTATTTTCCTTTTCTTTTTTCCTTATGGGAATAAAATCCAAAACTGAAGTGTAATATTAAAACTTTAATTTGTCTTTGTTTTTATTTTAAATTTGTCTTTACTTAATAGAGCTTTATGTTATTTATTCTTAATGGAATATGTAGTGAAGAGAATATTGATTTTTTTTTTTGCTTTAAGAATTATAGTTGCTT
This sequence comes from Ceratotherium simum simum, assembly GCF_057802395.1. Taxonomy (NCBI): domain Eukaryota; kingdom Metazoa; phylum Chordata; class Mammalia; order Perissodactyla; family Rhinocerotidae; genus Ceratotherium; species Ceratotherium simum. Next base: position 33,970,980 of record NC_141914.1, on the reverse strand, counting down.
TTTAAATTTATGATGTCTTTGATAAATATTTCTGTGGATCATTGGTCTTGTCTTAGATGTATAACTCCAAAGAGGATACTTTGAGGCAATGTAATATGGAGAAAGCTACAGCAAGGGATTATACAACTGAGGGATTGTAGTTCTCCTTTAAAGATTTGGGTCATATAACTTAACCTTTGTTCCCATTTTCTCTATCCGGAAGATGGACACCTATGACCTTGCTTATATTTTATAGGAATATTTTGAAAATGAATAAATGTATATGTCAATAAATGCTTTGAATTCTTTGAAATAAAGACCCTGTAATCATATTATTTACTTAGTAATAGCAAGAAGAATGTGTTGTGTGACCCAGGTATCAAGTACTCACCCGAATCTATTATCTTTTAAAAAGCAGTCTATTTCTCACTGGACTTACACTATATTAAGTCATGGAGATCTGTGTCTATGTTGGGGGAAAAGGGTGAAGGAAGAAATGGAAAGAGAGAACATACACTAACTGAGTGTCCCTTGGTGCCAGACCTTGTAAATATACTTCCCCAGGCAATCCTCCTAACAACCCCATGGGGTAGATACAATTATCCCCATGTTGTAGAGGAGGAAAATATAGCTCAAAGAGGCCAAATAACTTGCCCAAGTCTTATGATCAATAAGTTACTGAGCTAGGATTTGAAGCCAACTACAGAACTCAGCTTGACAGGACACCCCCAGGTGTCTCAACTTTCAAATTGCTGCTTTGGAAACTTCTGTTTGCAGCTAAAATAGGAAAGGGCAGGGCTAATTTAATTAAAAGAAATAATTTATAATATTACCCAAAGAGATTCTTTTTTAGCTTCCCTCAATGTTTCCATTACAATTTTAGCTGAAGATTTGGATCAGTTCTTATTTTATCTTGCTGGTTTGTTCAACTCTAGTTCCTGGACTTACAAAAATATACTTGCTAAAGATGAGTGAAAGGGCAGGACTTATACTGCAATTTCTCTGCTCGGTTATTTATGTAATTAAAATGATCATTTCAGAGAGTCACTGGAGGCTGAGCCAGAGGAGGGCGACGGAAGGAGGGGTGGCTTGACTGAGTTAGGGAAATTCCAGATGACATGGATTGCCAGATTTCCTGCTGGCCCTTTATTGCCAAACTCTGCCTCCTGCACTTCTTGCACAGCTGTGTGCTTCGTTAAATAGTGATGTCTACAAATCACAGCAGTGTTAAAATGCAGAGCAGGGGGGAATTCCTGTACACTGGCTGCTGCCAAGTTCCTAGAGTTTTAACAGCACACTCAACAAACTGCCTCCCTCCCCTCCAAAAACTATAAATAAGTTCAATATCAAGAGCGTATTCATCAATTGTAGTGCCTCTCTGTTCTCTTGGAGAGTTTGAAATATTATATAGACACATTGGTAAAGGTGCCCATGATGGTGTGGGTTCTGTGTTATCAGAAATAATGCTTTTGACCTTGATGTTTCCGCCAGTCTTCTAATTGAGTCAGAGACTATTACTTAATCACTTGAAACATAGATTTTCCCATCCACAATTTGGATGTAGGGCTTTTCAGAAACTTGCTTTCTGGAATTTAGGGCCAAGAACCTAGTTGCTATTACTCAGGGGAGAGATAAATGCGATGTGGGTTTAATTCAACAATATATACTGAGAGTTTATATGTGCAAGGCACGGTGTTGAGTGAAGTAAAGGATGACAACATAAGTAAGAAAAGGCTAATATACACTAATAGAACTTGTGCAGGGTAAGCTCTGATGAGTGGCATACTAGAGTTGTTGCAAAGGTACAATGGAATACAGGGAAAAAATACAAATTCCACCTGGAGGGATTGGAGAAGTTTCAATGGGGAAGAAACATTGGCTCTGGGCCTTGAAGGATAAATAAAGATGGCGGCACTTTAGGTGGAGAAAAAAAAAGTGCAAACAAAGATATAGAGGGTGGAGTTTAGTGGATTATCAGAACAGTGTGTTGCCATGTGTTGAGGAGATAGCATTATAATACAAACTGTATTGTTTGTCTGGTAATTAAGAAAATAACCTGGTTGTCTTCATGTGGGCATATTGTCTTCAGGTAGGCCCATCTACTTCTTATCTTACACCAGCTGGAATCTTGCACTGATGTTATGTGCCTTGCACTTAGAAGCATTTGAATTTGTGAGTCTTAGGCTTGAGTAAATAATATGAGGAAGAGAGGTGGATTGATGGAGCTTCTGTAATAGGAGGCTGTTGATCTGAGTGTTGGTGGATGGACAGAGGAAGAGTAAGAGTATGATGGATCAAAGTGGAGAGGGTCTGGAGGCCCCTGGAAGAAAAGTTGTAGTTAGCTGTTAGGCAGAACTTGAGTCTAACTACTTCTGGAGAGTTTCAGTGCCTACTTCAGACAAGGAAAACACAGAGCAATTCAAGTTTATGTGCATTTATTGAGCACCTACCTTGAACAAAGTCTACAATAGGCACAGTGGTGGGTATTGAGATACAGTAATACATTGCTCCTGTCCCCAGTTACAAGGAATGGAGACAGACATGTAAGCAACTATTGCACAAGGTAGAATTCAGTAAGAGCTAGCAGTTTGCCATGGAAGTACAGAGAAAGACAGATTTATTTTGACTAGGGAGGGACAGGAAACATTTCTGAAGAATTACATTTGAAGTGAGACGTAAAGATTAGTTAGTTTGTTGATTAGTAAACAAATGTGGAAAGGAATTTTTGATTGAAGGAAAGAGTAAACAAAGAGAAAGACCATAAAATGCAAGGACTATTTCAGAAATTAAGGCTAGGATATGAATTACATTTTATTATGAGATGAGATTAGAGTCAGATCATTAAGCATTTCCAAGGTCATGCCATTGAGTTTGGATTTCAGACTTGATAGGGAGCCATCGAAGATATCTTGATATGTGAAGTGACATAGTCACTATGTATAAACTCAAGGTGCTGGGGGGCTCCCTTATTGCTGTATCTTATAGCTACAAGAAAGAGCCAGGTCTGTGTGGAATTCCCCAGACCACCATAGCATAGGGAGATAGGTCAGGATTAGAGTTCCTGATTATTTGACTTAAGGGTCAGATACGTATTGAGATGCACAAGCCCTTAATATGGGTTATATCTTCATCCCCACCCCACCCTTGAGCTCTCATAGCATTTGATTTATTTTCTGTATTTCTGACACTTAACACACTGCCTGACAAATAATAGGTACTCAGTAAATGTTTGCTGAATGAACAGACAAACTACTAACTTGTTTTAACAAGTAGAGAGGAGCCTGATTATCAGCACTTGAGTAAAGGATCTACATGTGACCATCTGGTTTGGAGCAGGACAGAAAACTAGCCTTTGATACTTCCCCTTCCATCCTTGAGTTCTTGGATAAATAGCTCAACTTCCTGAGGTGAGTCTCCTTCATCTGAAACAAATCTATTTTATCCCAAACCATGAGGGAGCAGTCTGAAATGTGCTCCACCCATGATGGACTGACCCAGTTGCAACTTCAGAAAGTTAAGCTTGACATCTCCTTGATTTATTTCCTCCTTGAATTTTGAAAGTATCAGAGATTGAAGGCTGCCACAAAATAACAAAATATATTTCAAGAAAATATTCTCTTATAAATGCCACAGTTGAGCAATTAAATTGTAATTTCACATCTAGAACTAATTGTCTGGGGCAGTTATTAAATTCCTAATCTTAGGTATCTTTTCCTGGAAAATGTTTATACCCCTTTTCGTAATTTCAACCGATGCTTTCATAACATTTACAGTTGTAGATTATGTTAATAAACAAGCCAATAATAATATAATAAAATAAGTACAAATCAATTACTAAGTCTTTTAAAAGACATTACAAATCACTAATTGGGAAATGTTAGTTCAAGTGAAAAGTTTCTGTCCACCATGGAAAGAGTGATTACAGCCTGGTCTTTGTTCTCTCCAAAGTATATTTTTAATAGTTCCCATTTTTGCTTAACACATCTGAAACCTAAAAGCAATTTGGGTAAAGTTGAGTTTCCAACTCTCCAGTTTATACGGAGTATTCACGGATACTGAGTGGTATATTGTTGTTACCTGTAGGCAAGTTAAAGACACCATGTAAACGGTGGAAGTGTGTGTGTGTGTGTGTGTGTGTGTGTGTGTGTGTGGCGCATGACAACACAGGAGCCTCATAAGTTGGAATGTGAAAAAGGCACTATGAGATATCTCAGCTTTGGTCCCCAGAGTCATCTCTTTGTGTAGTGCCGGCTCATTGCCCAAGCCACAGAATATACCAGAGAATAATGCACAGATATCAACATTCAAAGGATAAGTACAGAAAAAAAAATCTTGCTTTGGCAGAGGTTTGTTATGGCATGTGTTTGTAGTCAAGTGCCTGGAAATCTTGAGAAGTTTCCTTTCTATACACTTTGGTACTGTTTAAGGAACTTCTTTAGTGTCTTAGAAACCTCTCTGTCAAGATTGTCTCTCTCATTGCTGTAGACCACAGTCTTTGATAAATTTCCCTTGGTTGGGGATTATCCTTATATCTTTCCAAAGTTCTCTCAAAAATGAGAGGCCTCTGGTTTCTTAGGGAAGTTTTGAGCCCTAGAGGATAGCCTGGCCACTAAATGGAAGGATTCTAGATCTCTGAGTCACCACTTGCAGAAAACTGCACAGGAGAGCTGCCTGAAAGGAAATATCCTCATAAGACTGTGTGAGCGAGAAATAAAGTTTGATTGTAGCATTGTTTTGAGATTATGGAATTTATTTTTCACTGTAATTAGCTTTTACTCTGAAACACGGATCGTCGAGGGTATGTTCTGGTCAGCTAGAATATGAAGTTCTCAGGGAGGATGCATGCATCTGCTACTTTTGTTCTTCTAAGGGATATGCCTTAATCAACACAAAGACCTACTAGGTATGTACATGTCAGTAAATGATTATTGCCATTACATACTTCCATTGACGGCAAATGACTCTCTACCCTTAATAAGATTACAAGTACTGAGTCTGAGACCATCCTTGTGGTGGTTTTGGGTCCGGCCACCTTGGTATATAAATCTGATGCTTAAAATTAGTTGAGCTAGCCATGTGAAGAATTTGGGTACTGTACATAAACCACAGTGAATCTTAATGTGGAATAGTAAAGATTTATCACTGTATAAATTTCTGCACAGTGATTTGGTTTATTTGTTTTTCTTTTGTTAAAAAAATCAAGAGACCATAAAATTGTCTGGGAAATAACTCTAAGTCTCCATGAATACTGAGGCTCCCGGAACTGAACCATGCTCCTCATTGTAACTCCTGTGACTCATCATTCTCAGGGAGATGAGGATTTAACATTGGACCACAGTTTAGAACAGTGATAACGATTACCTCTTTTTTACTGAATACCTGCCAGGTTCTGTATGAGACACTTTATTCTTTTTTTTTTAGTTTCTTTGCAGTCACATTGGTTTATAACATTGTATCAATTTCAGGCGTACATCATTATACTTCTGTTTCTGCATAGATTACATCACGTTCACCACCCAACCACTAATTACAATTCATCACCACACACATGCACCCAATCATCCCTTTTGCCCTCCTCCCTCCCCCTTCCAATCTCTGCCTCTGTGTGTTTGTTTGTTGTTGTTTTTATCTTCTACTTATGAGTGAGATCATAGGGTATTTGACCTTCTCCCTCTAACTTATTTCGCTTAGTTTAATACCCTCAAGGTCCATCCATGTTGTCACAAATGGCTGGACTTCATCATTTCTTATGGCTGAGTAGTATTCCATTGTGTATGTATACCACATCTCCTTTATCAATATAGCAACATAATGCATTAGGTATTAGCTATTTATATTTCTGTTCTCCAAGTGAGGAAACTGAGGTTTAGAAAGCTTAAGTAACTTGCTCAAGGTCAAACATCTGTACTGCGGCAAAACCAGGATTCCAAAATTCATGTTCCTAATCACTTCTCAATGCCCCTGTCATGGACCCTTAATTTCTTTATCTTTAATTGTACTAGACACCTCCCTTTCATGTATAATGCCCCCTTTTGTGAAATATATTTTTATTCCCTCTTTTCTTGAGCGAGGTCAAACCCCAAGGGATAGCATATTTGTTCAAGACCATTTTGTTGTAATGAGTTTACATCACAAAGTTTTCTCAGATTCTCATTCATTGGACTGTGGATACATTGTGGAAACAATGTGACAATGTGCACATTTTGTGTTATCCTTCAGGTATTGTGAATTTGAATTTCAAAAAATCACGGAAATGTTGCTCCAGATCACTTCCCTTTTAAAGAGAGAGAATTTACCCCTCTTTTTTCTGTCAGTACCAACAGTGGAATGGTCTCATTAGAAAAGGAACTTTTCAGCTTTCACATCACTAAATGCAGTGGAGATTTGAGAAATCTATAGCTTTTACTGTGACAGGACCGAAGACTTTTATGATAGCCTGAAATTTATAGCCACACCTTTGAAAATGACCCAAAATAAAATAACAGTTATCCCATTCACATTTTTTTTCCCGTTGCAGCATTATTCTATTTTTCTGAAATTTTTCTTGAGTCCATCTACCTATGATAGCACTTGTCTCCTCCAGGAAAGAGTCATCAGAATCTCCAAGTATCTTTAGACCTAGTTCACATCATCAATTGCAACAACTCCCTGAAACATAATTGTTCATGTGTACAAACTAAACAAATGTGGACACACACACACACACAGTTTTCTGCTCTAAAGCTGCTCCTGTGTTTCAGCATCTCTGAAATTAAATAGGTACTAGTGCTGTTCAGCAACCTTCCCAATACCCACATACATAACGTCATCTGACAAATCACAGATCATCTCATAATAAATAATGTACTAAATGTCATTTTTCTACAGATCAAATCACTTATTCACTTGAGAGAGAGTGTCATATAATTCTCATGACAAAGGTAATAATTTTGAAAAGTAAATGAATAAAATTTTTTTGATAACTAAGATGTGGGGAACATAACTACAGATAGCAGTTGCCTGCTCCTAGAAGGATCTAGATGGATTGGGAAGTGAGAGGAGCCATACTGGTTTTATACAGCTACAGCTATAGCTTTTTTTTATACAAATATGCTGAATATGAATTTTTCTAAGATCAATACACTAGTAACATGACCTCACAAGCCTGCAGGTCACAGAGAATATCTGAAATCAGGGTTACAAATGATTTCATTTTAAATGAGGTTGGTCTCATTAATCGAAAGTAAACATGCTTGTCCAATCCCTAAGCTGTTTATTGCTTCTCTAAAATCTGGGCATTAGGCCTGAGGATATCTATTCTGCACTGGATAAGCCCCTTCCTTTAAAGCAGTTCTTTTCTTTTTTCGTTTTAGCCTGAAATTGGATTCAGCTTCCGAAAGTCAGTCCTTACCATAAGCTTAGAAAGGGAAGACAGAATTAGTAGTAATATGGAAGATATATGCAAGGGATAGAATTAAGGAATGTGTTAATGTGGAAAAGGAGAAAGGCTGCTGTGTAACCTGCTGTTTCCTTCCCTCCTTCCCTGGACCTCAGGGTCCAGGAAGCTAGAATTAACAATTGTTAAAGACAGATAACGTTAGGGGGATGCTCTGATGGACAGGGGATGCATATTGGAAAAACAGAGTGCTAATCTGTAACAATCAACTACAAGGATCTGTCATAAGCATCTACTGGGGATGGACTTTAAACATACTGATTACCAACAGTCTGGCGGGAAATCCCAGGGACCAGAGAGCCACGACTGAAGAACAGGACACAAACTCTTGGAATAGGAATGATACTATGTTTATTTTGGAATAAAATACTAACAGAGAAAAATGAACCTGAGAATATTCCATAAATAACATTAAACAGGCTAAGAATGAAGGCTCTTGCCATATCACCTAGAAATCTAATTGTTACTAGAGAAGATAGACATATGGTTAAAGAAACATAACATTTTTAAGTTAGCCAGCTAACAGTGACTTGGTTTTCCATGGGGGCAGAGAAACTATGAACGTGAGACTGGATAGTGGGGGAATAACAGGTGTAGGTAACTTTTGAAATTTACCTTGAATCACTTCCCTAAAAAAAAAGAAAAAATGCAGCTGTTGCAGATACTTTTAGAGAGGGGCCTATTTAACATAAATAGGAATATAGGGAAGATTTCGATGCATGACCGTCTCGTTTTGGTGCTCTATGGGATGAACTGGGGTGTCTCTCAGCCACAGACATGACTGAATGAGGAAGGGAAAATTTCTCGATTGCCAAAATTGAAGAGGATGGTCGGAAGAAATGAGAGGCGAGGACAAAGCCCATGGATGCCTGGGCAGAAACCAGGCCATAGAAAACAGTGTTCTGAATCGGTTTGGAGGAAGAGAGAGGAATTGTTGGTAGGGAAGCCATGCTGCTCCTAGTAATCAAAACTATCTTTCATACGCACTCATATATATATATATATCATCTATTTTAAAGCTAATCTGTAGCTTTTTGGGGGAAAACTCATCTGGTTCTCAGTTATAAGCTCCCTAACTGTTCTTGCAGCATCCGTCATGTTCTGTTCATTCTCCCTTGATGACAAGCCCATACTCCATACTTCCACATGTGATCTTTCCGCATCTCATTTACCAGAAATCTTTTTATATCCCCAAATCATTTTTATAAACACCCAACTGACACACTTACCCAGCCTCTTTATAATTTGAAGTATTCATGATTATGTGGTTAAAATTCTATTTTTTAGGTCAGGGTCAGTAACTTTTCTTATAAAAGGTCAAATAGTAAATATTTCCAGCTTTGCAGGCCATACGGTCTCTCTCACAACTACTCAACTCTGCCACTGTGGCGTGAAAGCCACCATAGACTGTACCTAAGCAAATGAGCATGGCCGTGCCCCAAAGAACTATTCACAGAAACAGGCAACAGTAGTTTTTGTCGGGAGTAGTTTGTAGACCCTTGTTTTAGAGTCTTCCATTTTTCTTGAGCCACATTTCTCGTGAGAGTCTTTTTTTGTGGAATTATGCCTCTCCTCTATGAACTATTTTTGAAGTTTCTTTTCCTGAAATATAGACAAATGTCTTTAATATTATCATGCTTCATAAAGCTTTGAGTCTGTGACCAGCCTTGGTTGGCTTTTTAAGTGGGATGGCATTTAAGAAACACAAAGCAATCAAATAGAACTTAAAATTTTTTTCATTTGTTTAATTTCATTCTTTTAAAATTTTCATTTGTCTTTGTCTCTGGAAGGATATTAAAGAAGACCCAGTTCATCACCTTGAGTAACGTTCCTTTCTTCTTTACTCTTCTCTCCTGTTTTCACACATTACACACTATTAATATCCTCCACAAACCCTGCCCCAAATCCCCCGCCCCAGCAAGCGCAACCCACAAAGTTTTCATTTTTACCCCATCACCTCTGACTCAGAGCACTTTATTTTGTAGATTGACTAAAATACCCTTGCTAAATTTGTTTGTTCTTCCCTTTTCTCCTTGTTCCATTCCCTGATTCAAAAGTCAAAGAACTAGGGCAAAAAGGGAAAATCTAGGCCCCCAGAGGCAGGTCAAAACCCAAGAACATTTTTTATTTTAATTTTTTGTCCTGTCAAACATTACCTTTATTATTTTCATTGTCATTATTAGCTTAAGTATATTTCAATTACTTGTAAAACACACACACACACTTATACCTAGAAAGAATATCATTGTGAGTGGCCTTAGAGGCCATCCTCTCTTCAACACCTTCAGATGGCATCTCTTAATTAAAGGACTGGGAGCAGGCAAGGAGAGGAAAGGGAGAGATTCTGGCTGCCCCTTCTCTGCTACATATTCATCCTAACAGACTTGGCTGTCTTACACTAAAACAAAGCAAGCAAACAAAACTAAAGGCTCCCAGGGCCACACTGCAATCACACTGTACCCTCCTGAGCCACACCACACCTCCTGAGCATCACTGGACAGCTAGAGGGGTGAGAGCAGAGAGCCTATCCATAAGCAAAGTTCATCTCTCTGAGCCATGTTCCCACCTGCAGGAGGTGGCAAGCCCAGAAATGCAGAAGGTGATTGCTCTCAGATGGGGTTGCTATCAGAGGGCACTGACGGGGAAGGTCTTTGTGGAGATTCAGAGGCCTGAACTGAAGTTTGGGCAGCAATAGTTCTTGGTGTAGTAAGGAAGTTTGAAGAAGTCTTTGCAGCCCTGGTATTGGCTTGCAATGGGCAGTCTTCACCTGGGGTCTGGAATAGGTTTGCCTATTTGCATTGTCTGGTGTCAGCTGAATGTAGAAAAACCTGGGGCTAGTAGTGTAATAGTTGAAGAACAATAGGTTTGAAGCCTTAAAATAGTAGAATAATAAAATAGGATGGAAGCTTCGTGATTATCTAGTAATCCAATAACCTTCTTTTACACATATGGGAAAATGAAGCCTTGAGAGGCAAACAGATTCCCCCAAAGTTATCTAGCCAGTTAGTCCAGATGGAGAAAAAGAATATGGATCTTACTGTCAAATGCTTTTTCCTCTGCATTGCTCTTCGTGATTAGAAATATTAACTCAGTTCAGGATGCAATGGGGAGCCTTGGATTATTCTGCTAAGGTGAGTGACAGGAAAATGTAGTGATCCATCTTGCTTTAGAGGTTCGTCTAGAACTTTGTTTCATAAAGGGCTTTCTCCAAACCACCTGGAAGTTGTCTCCTTGTTTGCTCCACATGCCCAGACTTCCCTCCCTGGGAGTAAGCAGTAGCCAGCTGCCCAGGTGATTCTGATTCGCTTATTCTCCCCACTTGAGAATCACCAGGGCAAGACACCAATGGTTCTTAACCAGGCCACATATTAGAATCTCTTGTGGAACTTCTAAATTTTTAAATAAAACTCCTGCCCAGATTCCATTCTTCAAAATTCTGATTTAATTCGTTTGGGGTAGTGCCCAGGCATCTGTATTTTAAGCATCCCAGGTATTCTAATGTGTAGCAGGTTTGAGAAATGCAAAGCTAAAACAAGCCTGAGAGTTTAAGCCTGGAATGGGAAAATAGCATGCAAGTGGATTGCTGAGGAGGACCGTTTGGAGAGACGTTATTGAGGATGAATTAGGTCAGAAGAGTGCCATTGCTCAAGAGGCGAATAGAAAAGGTGGGGGAGGAAGCTGGTGAGCCTCTTCAGGGGAGTAACGAGATTTAAACAGGCTCAGGTGTAAGCAAGCACTCTGGAAACCTGATTAAACAAAGACAGCAGGGCTTAGAAGGAAACCAGGAAGGCAGACCTACTGTCTCTAGACTGAAGGACATTTGGTTTCCTCAGCAAGAAGGAATGACAGAGGATAAATGACTCAGAAGGACATTTTTTGAATTGACAGGTAAAGAAAAAATAATGGGGCAGTTCTAGAAGAGGGGGTGTGTCTTACTGTCAGCAATCCTCGGGCCTTCATCCATCAGATAGCAAGGTCAGAAGTCTCCTGTAAAATGAATGATAGAATCTCTGGACCAGAGGGCCTTAGAGATCACTGGAGTCAGATCCCTCACTTCAAAGAGGAGGAACTTGAATCCCAGAAGGGGGCAGGGACTTGCCCAAGGTCACCTGTAAGCCAGGGCTCTGACCTCTGTCCGTCCCTAGGAGAGTCAGCAGAGTATAATAGTTAAGAGCGCAGGCTCTGGAGCCAGCCTGCTGCATTTGCTGCCCTCACTTACTGTGTACCTTTGGGGAAGTTACTTCCGCTCTCTGTGCCTCAGTTTCCTCATCTATAAAATGAGGATTATAATAGTCTAACTCTATCGTGGGTTGTTGGGTGGATTAAAAGAGTTAATATTCATTTAGAACAATGCCCAGCATGGAGTATGTGTTAACATTAATTATTACTCCATACTGTTTTATTCAAGTGATAAAAAGACATCTTAGTGAACAAGACTGTGATAATACCTTGCCTATTTGAGGATGAATATTTGGAGAAAGTGCAGATGTATCAAGGTGCTCTCTTTTTGATGAAAACTCCAAAGGGATTGGAATTGAAGTGAATCCCGAAGCCATGTGTTTTCACGGGCAGTTTCTTTAAAGTACAGATGCTGGGCCTCACTCCACATCATCTGAAATAGAATCTTTTGGAGGTAGAGACAGAGTTTCTGTATTTTCCAAGTGTAGGCCAGGTGATTCTGTTGAACTTTAAAGTATGACACCTACTGCTGAGAAAGTGGAGTAACCTTCTGTGTAAGGATCCAAGGCCTTCCCTCGTCGGCTGAGATGGCTACTGTTCTCTTTTTCATTATTACAGATAGGAGGTGGAGGCTTAGAGAGGCTGAATAATTGGCCAAAGTCATTAACCTGTAAATAACAGACTAGAGACTCTGAAGCCAAGTCCTAAAGCCCCCAGAGTCACCATTCTTCCAGTTACCATGTGAGCTTGAGGAAGTAAATTACCATTGGGCTTCAGTTTTCTTATCTGTAAAATGGTATAATATGGGTATCTACATCATAGGATGTTGTAAAAATTGATGCATGTCAGACATGTTGCAGAGTACCTTGCCCATGGAAGCCATCAAATGTTAACTCTTGTTTCTGCTATAGATATTGGCATTGTTATTTGTACGCTACTTTCCAAGTATTTTCTTCACCAAGCGATTACTTGACAACCATTTAGTGCCAGGAACTGTGTTGAGCTATGAAGCCACAAAAGCCACAAACTGAATAAATAAATAAGATTATTTCCCATCTCTAAGAACCAACCACTCCAGTAGAAACTGTAAATAAGAAACTGCACTATAAGACAAGATGTGATCCTGATCAGAAAGGAACAAAAAGTGCCATAATAATTTAGTAAAAACAAAATGTATCTACCAGGAACCCTTAGGAAATATGTCATCCTGGGTAGTTGAATTTTCTAGATAAATATGTACTCTTTAAATAGCATTTTCTTTTTCTTTTTATATTGGAATGTAGATGTTTCTGAAAATAAGGCATGCTTTGCTGTCTTTTTAAACCAAGAATAGTGTGCAACATGTAAACTCTTAATGACTCAGGATCACCATTGGGAACCTTATTTATTGGGTTGTGTCATCACATCAAAGTCCTCAGGAGCTTCTGAGATGTACTTGTCTCTTTGTTCTTGTGTTTGGGTTTTAAGATTTTTCTATCTCTTTCATTGTTGCAAAATATCTGCTTCCCTCCTCACAGAAGTCATTGTGATCTATCAGAAAAAATAAAGACTTGGGAATCGATTCAACATGTATGTGTATACTAATCCTGCTAGTCTGTGTGAACTGAGGCCATTCATTCATTTATTCAACAAATGTTTATGAATGCCCCATTATTATGTCAGAAATTCTGTTATTTACAGTGATGCACAGATATAGTCATATGTTTCTGTCTTCAAGAAGCTATAATGTAGAAGTTTCCTAATTGTTCATAACTATAATTTCCTCACATCTCTAAAGTGGAATTGAGGCAATAACTAACACTGAAGTGTTAGGAATTTTTTGCAGGGAGGTAGGAGAGGGATACAGTTAAATACACATGTGCTTCCAATCTGGTAAATCTCCTATGCTCTTATTCTTTATTCACAAGCATTATGGAGTACTTCCAGGAGCTGTTTTTAGGCCCTGGGGATGGCAGCAGTAAACAAGGCAGTCTGTTCCCACTGAGTTTACATTCTGGTTGGGGAAACTGACAACAGACAAATATATAATACAATTTCAGATTAATGATCTAAAAAATATATAGAACCGCATAGAAGATGAACCAGAGATGGGAGGGTCTCTCTCTTTTTCTCCTAGTTCTTCTCACAATGATGTCCACAAATGTATGGCTTAATAAATAAATTCTTATGATCTATTAATTAAATGTCAGACATTGCTGCTAGCTACTATCCTTTAACATATGTCATATCCCATTCTGAAAAAACATCTCTAAAATTTGTGGTTTCTTATTATATAAATTATATTTCCTCCCTTTAAGGCAATTTGTATGTTTAATTTATTTAGAATAAAATTTACCAGGACAAATTATTGAAATAGGCATGGTATAAATAATTTTTAAATTGAATGTTAAAGGATTAGATAAACATGGTAATGTGAACCTTACACACAAGATAGACCCTGTAAAATCCATTTGTAAAAAAGGTAAAGCATGATCAAAAGTAGAAAGAAGATAATAAAATCAAGGGACTTCTGAGGATCAGGTACACAGATGTAATACATAAAAATTAATGTAATAAAATTGTTCATGAATAGCAAAGTAATTAATTTTTAATGTTGAAAATTTTCTATTTTTTATACCACCAGAATCTTATCTCCTGTTATAAAATGAAGTATATTTTTAAAATTCTGATTTAAGCTATTTCAATAGCAAAACCTGAAACTAGTGGAGCCAGGACAGATGAAAATATATCGTTCCTTCACTTTGAAGGGAACCACGTAAGCTAGTTTAGCAAAATGGGGGAAGAGGGCAAGAACATTCTACTCCAAAGAGTTTGTTTATGAGTTCTCAACTTCCTGCCATACTTCTTTTGTACTACTAATTCTTCAGCCCATCACGTACACAGCCAATAAAAACATAAAATTGTTTTTGTTTTAATTTGGAGAGAATATTTAGACTAAAACACACAGATTAGACAAATTTGTATTTAAAACACATAAAAAAGTATCTCTCTTGTTACAGACATCACTCTGTATTTCTCTCTTGGTGGGCTGTTCATCTGATCACTCAGTAGCAGCAGTCCTGAGAATGAAGCTTAAGACCTGGATGTACCACTTACTTATGGAATGGATGATCTTGACAAGTCTTTTAATCGGTTATTCCGATGTAGAATATTGACAGTAATATCCATTCTATGAATTTGAACCATATGAACTTGCTAGTGTACAATCATTTTTGACCTACAAAACAATAACTTTATATGGTTCAATAGGATATACAGTTCAGAATATGATTTCATCAAATGAGATATATGAAAGTGATTTCATACTCAAGTATAATAAGTATGAATCATTATATAGCAATAAAATATTGAATACTATGTGTGTGAGATATGCTCTGTGAATTGGGTCACCATCCCATATTTAAAGTACTAGAATATTAATGAGGATGATAAGGCAAGCCCATAAAAAATTAAAATACAAAGAAAAGTGTGCAAGACTTTCTTGAGGCAAGAAAAGAGAACCTTTGACTGGATCTGATGATTATTTATCATCTTTTAGTGTTTGAACATAATAAATGATCAGCCAAGTAGTCTGTAAACATCCAGGGTAAGGAGCATGTCCTTGGGTCCCTCTGTTCTTTTTTCATTGGTCCAGGGAGACTTATTATTTCCAAGTCTATCTCTGCCATGTTGCTTTTCACTCTCTGGGTTCTAGGCTGAGTAAAGTGTGATTTGCCCCCCTATTTTGTACTCCCCAATATAAGTATCCAAGAGAAAGTTTCTCCAACTTCACAGTATTAATCAATTCAAACTACAATTTGTCTTAAAATCTTAGAAGGTCTTTCATATAGATCAGGGCTTGGCAAGATTATTTTGTAAAGGACAGGTAAGAAATATTTTAGACTTTGTGGGCCACATGGCTGCTGTTGCAACTCCTTCAACTCTGCTGTAGCTCAAAAGCAGGCATATATGACACATCAATAAATTTTATTGTATTCAAAAAAAGTTTATTTGCAAAAACAGGCAATGGGCCATATTCGGCCCATGGCGGGAAGTTTGCCCATACCAGGTCTAGATGAAAGATTACGCTGCAGATTCTGAACTTGGCTTCCAGCTACAGAACCTGGGTTGGGAGTGCGGAGGTGATTTATAAAATCTTTGAAAATCAAACACGTTCATTTATGTGTATGTCAGTATGTATATTTATTTTTTTCTTTTTGTTTGTATTTATTGTGTGAGACTGTTTATTGCTATGATAGGATTCCCAAAATAGGTCTCTGACTGAGAACAAGTTGAAGGCCACTGCAAATAGATTATGTTCTGAATGAACCAGACCAATTTCTGGAGGTTTTAGGGGAGCGAATCTTTCCTCAATTTCTAAACAACTCATTCAACATTGAGTTGTCTGACAAAGAATGAGTAGCCTTATATGGTGGTGGCTTCATTCTCAGGTGAGGTTGCAAGATCACTCTCACTGATGGAGAGACCTCTATCTCTAGCCACTATCTCTATTCTCTAGGTGGACTAAGTGACCATTAAAAAAACTTCCAATCTTGAGATCTTATAATTTTCTCCAAAAAGGCCTACTTTTTATTTTCCCTCATTTTCTTGTTATTTTTTGTCTAAATTCAATCTAGCACATCCTCAATCCTAAGAAAACTCCTCTGTAGATTTATATTTCCTCATTGACCTTCCAGAACTCTATGCTTATATATCTGAGTTATGGATGCTACGTGAACTTCCTATCAGGACTTCACATTAGTGCAAAACCCTAACATGTCCAAAACCTGATGTCATGGTGGACTACAGCTATTCAAATGTCTCCTAAATTCTAATTTGTTGGCAGTTTATAGATAAATACCCTGTGTGTAAGTATGTATGTGTCTATATTTGCATGCTATAATGTTAAAAATGGCATTATAAGTAAGATGGACTCAAGTCTCCCTTATCATTATCTTCTACCAGATGCCAGATTCTAGATTGAAATGGATCAGAGTATTTACTGATGAATTTATTATAGGAGAGTGGTGTTTGATGATAACACTTTTTATGTTCATGGATTTCGAGAGACAGCTCAGTTTGTCAAAAGTTTTAATTTTAACTTTCCCTTGTAGCACATTGCAGTGGGATCCAGGATGCGTAGGACTAGAGCCCTATGGACTTCTTGTGGGTCTATAAATAAAATCCCTGTGAGTCCTCATTTATGGAAAGAAAGCATAGATGATAAGTAAAATTCTTTCCAGCTATTTTCTTCTACAAGTCTGTGCTGTAAAGAACCAGGAAAATAATAATATGATATTTGACTCCCAGTTCTTCACTTGTTAGTTGGGGCAACAGACCTGTGTAGACAAAATAAAAATACCATTTCAACATGATAAATTACAATAGAATTAACTAAGGACAAGAGTATTTAAAGCATGTCAGATTGAAGAAGTGAATTCAAACAAAAAAACAAAAAATATTATAGCTGTCTTAGTCCATTCAGGCTACTATAACAGAATACCATAGACTGGGTGGCTTATAAACAATAGAAATTTATTTCTCACAGTTTTGGAGGCTGGAAAAACCCCAAATCAAGGCATTGGCAGATTCAGTGTGTGGTGAGGACTCACTTCCAGGTTCATAGCTGGCGATCTTCTCTCTCTAAACTTTAGTGGTGGAAGGGGCTAGGGAGCTCTCTGAGGCCACTGTTACAGGGGCGCTAATCCCATTCATGAGGGCTCTACCGTCATGACCTAATCACCTTCTAAAGGCTCCACCTCCAAATGCCATCACACTGGGGATTAAGTTTCAACATATGAATTTTGAAGGGACACAAACATTCGGTCTATTGCAGTATCCTCTCTATGTGAGCTGAGTTTTGTGCTGGATGTGGGCAAATGTAAAGAATATGACTTGGAGGAAGATAGTAAAGTATAAGAGGGCAGAATCTGAAAAATCTCTTGGCTGAAAACAACTCGTAGGATACAGTTGGCTGAATAATTCGGGAAAGAGGTTCTGCCTAAAGGAATAAAGGAGATGAGGGACAAGGTCTGATTATTTCCGTCCAAAGCACAAAGATAAGTGATTGTAAATTGAGTCAGGGAAGGAATAACCTAATGAAAATGCTGTTTGGGGAAGACTGATCATACATAGGTTAGAAGAGAATGCCGACAAATGAAATGAAGGCAGGAAGAAGGTTCAGTAGAATGGGGAGTGTGAGAGAAGGGGGCTATGGTCAGAAAGGCAGTAATTGGTTAGGATAGAGAGTGGGGCACAAAATATGAGATGTTGAGAATATGGTACTTGAGGGAGGAAAAGGTCACTCCCTCAGAATTAACAACTGGTGAGTTGACGCTAAATGCACAGACCTTTGATGAGAGAATTTTGAGATTGGGGTGCACGGTAAAGGGTTATGGCAGAAGCAAGCTAGGGGCAATCAGGTCTTAAGACGGGTAGTAATGGGAAGAGAGAAGCCTTCTGAAGATGAAAGGGACGTCAACTGACTATGGGAGAATGGAGGAGAAATGGATGTTGAAAGATAACAGAGATTTTCTTAAGAATTTAGTTTTATCGGTTAAGTAATATAAAAAGGAATTCCTTGGTTATGACACTTTGTTGTTCAAATGGTGGCAAATTGATAGGCATAAGATATGCTCTAAGTGCGTTTTACCCTTTTAAGTTTAGTTTGCCAAGAGTGAAGCTGGCATATGGGTTTGACTTTGGGATAAATAGAGTATAAAGGAACAGATCGGTCATTTTTCAACATGAAGTTGAAAAGAAAAGATTTCCATTGAACAAAAGAAAGTTGTTAATGGGCCTGATTTAGATTATGGGAGTGACTTTCTGGAGGTAGATTTGTCTCAAGCATATGAATAAATTTACTCCTCCAGGGCTCTTGGGCACTACTGAGTGTAATAAAGAGGCAATTTACTAAAAGGCATAAGGTGCTCTTCGGAATTCTTAAAACTGAGCATGACAATTAATAATGATAATGGTTATAATAGTAGCAGAGTAAACTGAAAGTAAGGGAATGTTTCTGAATTAAAAATATGAAAGAAATTGTGTGATTTGGAATACTCCTGAGGCCAACTAGAAGACTTGTTCTGGGGAAGATCCAGAGGAGTTGGTAATACAGGCTTAAGCAATAATTGGATGGATGGATGGATGGATGGATGGATGGATGGATGGACAGAAGAAGGAGAAGCCATGTTCAGAGTTTTGAACTACTGTTATCTGAGAACTGGGGAGACTCCCAGAGTATTTGAGTGCTCTTGTCCCCTTGGAGAGCAATAGTGACCTCAGCTATCTTTTCTTACACTACATTTGAGAGTTCTGGCAACATCAAGAATCTGCAGAAAGGCCAGATATTCTGTAATATCCTTCACTGATCACTACTAGTTTTCCCACATTATTTCCTGTGTATTTTGAGCAGAAAGGGTAGCTGTTGCGATGAAACAGAATTAGGATATTTTGTTCTTTTACAGAAAAAAAAAAATTCTCCTAACTATGAAAACTTCATATTGCCCAACTTTTATGACGAATGAAAATTAGAAGTCATATATGTAACTTAACAAAACATGAGCTTTGAAGTCTTGCAGTCTTACATTTAAATCCCAGCTCTATCATTTACTAACTGAATGACCTTGAACGACTTTCTTATCCTCTCTGATCCTAAAGATTGTCATACGTAAACTAGAAAAGCTGGCCCTGTGAGTGAAATCCTGTCACAATCAATGGCAGTTGTTTCCTGCCAATCACCAGGCAAGTAGAGCATAAACCAAAATGAATGACCTGTATTGGCTTTCCTGCCCTTAAGAAGGTCGCAGTCCAGTGGGAAATTAAGAGATAGAGCACAAAAGTTTATGACAAAAGGTAAAAATTAGACAAACATTGAAGGTGTTCTATTTCTAGCACTAAACTGTGAAAAACTTTCAAAAAAGCAACCTTTCTCATTCATCACTAAATCTCCCACATAGCCGTTCACATAATAGATACTTAATACATGTAGTTGAATCATTTGCAAATAAACGTTTAATTGAAATACATTATTAGAGAAGGTCAGCAATGAATTCACAGACAAGGATTTTCTTTTCTTTTTTTTTAATCTAAGCAATTTCATGTCATTATTTTTCAAAATGGCTTTCAGGAACAGAGACAATAGTAAAATAATTAGGAAGTGATCAGTTTTGAGTATTTATTATCTTTGTTTTTTAATATAAGTTTAATATTTTATAACAATAAATTATAATAATGATTGTGTTTAACAACTGGCTTGGAAAATTCCAGAAAATTTGACAGTCTGCCTACATTAGCCAATCCTCCAGCACAACAATGGATCTAGGATAAGTTCCTCAGGTCTGGGCCTCAGTTTTCTTATGAAATAAAGGAGCAAGACTATACAGTATCTAAGGGCACAGCCAACTTTGACATTCTGTGAGGTCCTCAAAAGTTTAGACTCATGTGTGACGCCATCTTCCCAACTGAGAGCACAGTTGGTGAGGGGGTCCCTCCAGGTCTGCTCCCATGGAGATTCCTGGTGCCACATTCTTTCTCTAGCAGAACAACTGACACCCTGTCAAGGGGACCTTTGAGTCAGGAAATCTAGGAGCAGCCAATGAGCTCACCACTAAATGCTGTTTTATTTGTTAAGTGAATTAGAGAATGTTTGTATAGGATCAAGTATGTTTCTAGTTTTATAGCTTTAAGTTTGGATGTTCTGAAGGGAAGTAAGGAGGCTTTAAATACTTAGAAAATGATAAATATGAGAACTGCTGTGAGAAGCCAAGAGTTGGGTAATTCGTGATGAGAACTAGTGTCTGGTACATAAATTTATTCGTATTGGACTATGAGTAAGGACCTATGTTGAGTACAATATAGCTGGAGTGAACTGGTTCTTTTTAGATTTCAACTTTTCCATCTATTAAATGAGAAAACTGAACTGGATGGTCTCAAGTTCTGTTAATTCTAAAATCCATCTATAAAACTAAGGTTGTTTTGAACTCTGAAATTTTAGAGGTTTGGAGATTTTTCAGGAGAGCTGAAAGAAATTAAATGTAAGACAGACTCGAGTGATGACTTTTGGGGCAGAACAGGAAAAACAACAGGGAATGTAGACTGTTAGCAGACACCCTTTGGTGATTTCAGGTCATTTCTACAAAGAGTAGGTTTATTTTTATGGCTGAGTTAATACAAAGAGTATAGAATAGTTAATCCATGTAAAAAAGCTGAAAACAAACAAAAAAAAAACTCAACTTCAGACTCTCTATCTTTGGGTGTGACTAGTTTGACAAATCCGTTTGAACAGAGTGATTGTTCCATGAGTAAGTTGATACTGAGATTCACCCCAAGGCAAAGACTTGGAAGACAGGTAGGATTTACCTTACTCCTCCTGCCCTATGGCACCAGCTGATTTCTTTCCTTCTTTTCTCTCAATAATGTTTTACATCTTTATTCAGAGAATGGGAATCAATACTGGATTCACAAAGGGGAGACCGTGAAGATGCTCAAACCTATACCATTGATTTTTTTTTTTTAACAGAACCCTTTCTTCAAATGAAATCTTGCTCAGAACCCTCATATGCATAAGATAAGCAAAAGCCAAACTTCATGTTGTTAAGAAGTGAGTCCTACCAGTATGGCCATTTATTTACATCTGGTGAACACACTGAGGCAACCAGGAACCTTAGGGTTTCATGAAATACAATTTGATAACCACTGATTTATTCCAAACCCCACCTCCATCTTTTGTAATGAAACCCCCTTGAAGCTTGAGGCCCTGAGGGGGTAAGTTGCAGATTTAATGTAGCAAGTCTGAGACAAAGGTGATCTAGAAGAAAGTGAGAGGTGTTGAGGGTATTGTTTTGGCCCAGGACACAGATAGAGAAAGAATGGTTTGAACTAGAGAGAAATGAGGGATAATTAGGGTTTAATATAATTACTTTACTTTTGTTTGACACTTACAGATTTAACAGACCTTTCAAATACACTATTTAATTAGTTCCATTCAGCAAGTATTTCCTGGATACAAATTATATAGTACTTGATCTAATAGGACCAATGTATTGACCACCAGGCACTGTATAGAAAATGTGTAGCACATTATTTCAAGTAAGGCTCTCAACCAGCCTATGAAGGAAGCATAGTTGAAGAAACTGAGGTACAAAGAGGTTAAGTAACTTGGCCGTGGCCACACAGTATGTCTAGTAGAGCTGAGATTTGAACCCAAGTCTGTCTCACTCCAAAACCCATGTTCCTTCCACTCTAACCTCAAGGACCTGTGAAACTGCAAGAAATGCAAAGATAAGAGAGAGAGCCTTTGCCCTCAAGTGACTTAAAATCCTCTACGGTAGATTAATTGTTGTACAAGCAAAATAGGCTGATCTGGCATTGACAATGTGCAACAAAAGGTCAAGAAGGTTTGAAGAAGAATGATTGCATTTCAAATGACGGACCAGGAAATACTTTGTGGGGAGGAGAACATTGAGGACTGGGGAGGTGTTTGAGAGGCAATGGAGCAGAGAAGATTATCCCTATGTTACATTCAAGGAAGCCGAAGCTCGCAGAGCTGTGAGCCTTGTCCAGAGCTTTGCAACTGATTATTGGTGACATCAGAAATACAGGGAATGTCTTTTAGGAGCCAGAGAGAAACTAGAGGGAAAATGTGAATCAAAGGAACGGCAGAGTAAGCATGGAGAGAAACCAGAACTTCCATGTGGAGACAGTGAAAGAAATAGAAATAAATAACTGTGGAGCCAATGGTATTTTTCTCTCTTCTGCTTTAGAGAAAGTGACAGTGTCTTCCTTCCATCTAACCCTCCTTCTTTGTTTTTGAATCAGCCCCAAATTTATTGCTATTTAAAATCTAAGTCATGTTAACTACCAGTCTCTTTAGAAATTACATTTTGGCCTTCAGAAAACTTATACTTTTTTGTATTGAATCTTACACACTGAATATTATTATTGCCGAGAATCTACGTTGTGTGGCTGTGTTTATTTCTAGTGCTTACCTGGTTGTCAGGCTACCAATCATATACCAATCGTAGTGTTTAGGTCATTGGATGTTAGCGATATACTTGTGGGTCCATGTACATGACAGTTCATGTGAGAGTTTATTTGCATTTTGGGGTTTAAAAAATTCATAAATTCGTTTAACTCCATTTTTGTCACTGTTAGGAATTGCCTTTATTTTAATTTTCCCACTTCCTTTTCCTTTAGTTTTAGCTGAAGAAATTTTTTTTTTTTTAATGAGAAAGATCAGCCCTGAGCTAACATCCATGCCAATCTTCCTCCTTTTTTTTCCCCCTTTTTTCTCCCAAAAGCCCCAGTAGATAGTTGTATGTCATAGATGCACATCCTTCTAGTTGCTGTATGTGGGACACCACCTCAGCATGGCCGGACAAGCGGTGCATGGGTGCGCGCCTGGGATCCGAACCCGGGCCACCAGTAGTAGAGCACGCACACTTAACTGCCAAGCCACGGGGCCGGCCCCTGAAGAAAAATTTTAATGTAAATCAAACATGTCCAAAAGTGTCATCCATGGTTGTATTCTCCGTAACTTTCACTTCAGTATTAGATCTATTAAATTTCACTTCCTTTCTATTCCCTACTTGGAATGTATAAACCAAGTCTGCCTCAACTCCAAAAAAGAAACAAATAAAATTAATTTACCCTTTCAAATGGAAGATATTGGATTTTCAGATGCTCTTCTAATTATAGTCAAATTTTCTGGATGTGGCCATAAGGGACATCATAAACTCTGATAGCCTACTCTTACTTGCATCTCCACAAGTTTAACTTTCCCTCTTGGTTCTCTCCATATATATATACTTTTTGACCTCGTAAGACATCAAGTTCCTTTGTTTCTCCATTCTTATCCCTGTCCTAGCCCCTTTTCCTGCCCTTCCTATCTGGACGCCAAGCTAGTCTTCACCATTTCCTCAGTTCTCTGGTACCAACAACCTATCCAGTGAAACAATGGTAATAGTGCATTATTTGTTTTTCTCCTCCCTACTCTCAGGTGGTATGAACTAGAAAGCATCACAGAAGTGTGCAAGTTGAGTCTGTGGCAAATTCATGTTTCCTAACCTCACCCACATTTCTAAACCTTCATCTTTTCCTCCAACTAGCCGCTCAATGCCTTATTCCCTCATTCTCATCAGATAACTTTGCCCTTGCTTCATCAAGAAAATTGAGGTGGTCAGGCATGACCTCTGTCTTCTATAAACACATTTACATCCACATGTAATTTTGTCTCCTTTATTTCATCCTGGAATGAGGAGTTTAAGGCTTTAAGTTCAAGGCCATCTTCTCTGCCTATGCCCTTGACCCTTTCTTGTTGCCTCTTCTAGGACTTTCCTCCCTGCTATTCCCTTTCTTTCCGATATCTTAAATTTTTCTCTCTCTTCACTGGCTCCTTCCTATCTGCTTTTTCTCTTTAAGTATAATTCAGGTTCTTCTCATCGAAATATATCAAACTTACACCCATATTTACTTCTCAAACCACTGAAATTACCTTTGTGACTTCATTGATCTGTGGAGAGTGTTAGTGACAAGGTTGCCAATGATCTCTTCAGGTCAAACCTAGTAGGTATTTTTCAGGTCTTATCTTCCTGGATCCCTCTGCCACATTCAACACTGTTGATTTTTTAAAAAAATGTTTCCCTGGGCTTCTAAGATGCCATGAACTTCTCAGTGCCTGTTAGTTATTAGATTCCCCAAGTAGGGCCCCTTCTCTTCTCATTGCACCTGCTCTGCATGGGTCATTATATCCACTCTCATGGCTTCATCTTCACCCTATGGTGAGGATTTCTGTTTTTAAACTGACCCATTCCTCTTCCCAGAGTTTGAGGCTTATTTAACTCTCTGCTTCACTTTTTATGTATTCCATAGCTACTTCAAACTCAACAGAACTCATCATCTCTCTTTTTTCTCCAAGCAAGACCTTCAAACTGTATTTACTGATTTAGGTAATCATCAACTACTCAGTCCAAGAAAGCTGGAAACTTGAAGTCAACCTTGACTCTTCCTTCTCCCTCCATCAGTAACATAAACAATATCTGATTTAGCCTTCTCACTAATAATTGGATTTGTCCCCTTCTTCTCCATCCTCTCTTCTGCTATCATCCTATTATCTTACCTGGACTGGTACAACAACCTCCTAAATAACCACTTTGCCCATAAACTGATATGCTATAAATCCTTCCTCCACACAACTTCCGGATTTATCAATATAAAACATTCTGACTGTGTCAATCTCATGCTTCAAATCCTTTAATCTTGTAGAGGTAGATGCCCTAATCCACACATGTGGTAAAAAATTGTATAGAACTAAACATTCACACACACACACAAATGAGAACAAGTAAAACCGAGAACTTCTGAATAAGATCAGTGGATTACATCAACGTCAATATTCTGGTTGTGATATTATATGGTAGTTTTGCAAGATGTTACTTACCATTGGGGGAAACTGGACAAAGGATACATGGATTCTCTGTTTATTATTTATTACAGCTGCATGCTAATCTACAATTATTTCAAAATAAAAAGTTCATTTAAAAATATCTTGGAAAAAATATCCTTTAATACTCACTGGAGGTATTGAAGTATTTAAGCTTTTTTTTTTGACATATCATACAAGTTTCTAGTTCCCTCTCCAGCTTTATTTCCAGCATTTTCTGCCCCCAATTTTTACACTGTACTAACATAAAGTTGCTTGTAATGTTCTCACATACATGAAGTTATTTTCCATTTTAGGATCTCGTTTATGCTATTGCCGTAGACTGCTCACTCCGCACCATTAGTCTTTACGTGGCCTGGCTAATGTCTCCTTTATTATTTAAAACTCTTTTCTTGTTCCCTCAGATGAGATGAAATATTTCATCTTTGTGCTTTTATAGTGTTATACACACTCTTACTACATTTGTTAGAGGTGTGTTTTCCTGTCTTACCATCTATACCATGACCTTCTAGAGGGTGAGACAGTCTTATTTACTTTTTACTTCCACTGCCCATTATACGTCCTGACAAATAGTAAATGCTCTATATATGTCTGATTTGAGTATATGAATGTGCTTCTTCATATAGCTAGGAAATCATCAACAATAAATCCAGTGCTATTATCTTGTATTATGTAACTAGACCAGAGCATTCATTTGCAAATTTAAGATGATTAACTATCTTAGTACACTATTTATTTATTTATTTATTAAACAATTATTTATTTATTTATTTTTTCCCCCAAAGCCCCAGTAGATAGTTGTATGTCATAGTTGCACATCCTTCTAGTTGCTGTATGTGGGACGCGGCCTCAGCATGGCCGGAGAAGCGATGCGTCGGTGTGCGCCCGGGATCCGAACCAGGGCCGCCAGCAGCAGAGCGCACTTAACCGCTAAGCCACGAGGCTGACCCAGTACACTATTTATTTAACTCTTTATAATACTAACAGTAATGATTAAGAGCTTAGCTAATTTCATCTTGGGGTAAAATTAATCTACTGATAATCACAATGAATCACATACTAAGATGATCTATGCAGATAATACACAGATTTGGAGAGAGCGTCACTCAAGAAAGCTGATGTTTTCCTTCACATACATGGGGATCAAGATTAAATTTTTTTTTAAGTAAAGGCAAACTT
Source organism: Ceratotherium simum simum (assembly GCF_057802395.1). Classification (NCBI taxonomy): domain Eukaryota; kingdom Metazoa; phylum Chordata; class Mammalia; order Perissodactyla; family Rhinocerotidae; genus Ceratotherium; species Ceratotherium simum. The sequence goes on along the minus strand of NC_141914.1, from coordinate 33,944,788 downwards.
TACAATCCTGCAGCAAAATGAAGCAAACAGACATAGTATTTCTTTGCAGCGTATTCAGTTGTTTGCTTATCTCTAGTCTAACGTAGAATTCTACACTCCAATTAAAAACCACCCACACACATTAAGGTGAGTAACTGGTGATTAAAAAAAAAAATCTAGGTCCAGAGGTTTGAGTTCATTGTTCCTGAGCGTGATGCTAAGATGGTAGTTATGAGAGGAGTGATTATGCTGAGGATGAAATTTAAGTTTTCTGAACTTGTTTCTGTTTTCTGATTCTACTTTTTACCTGCTGGAGGCTGAATGGGCAGATAATCAGTTGAGACATTTATAAAAAGGGTTTAATAATAGGTCAGACTTGCTATCAAACTTAATGAGGGAATGTTTATTTTCTTTTTGAAATCTGCAGAATGTAGATGTTGGATAGCGGAAGTGTAGAGCGTAACAACATTTTTAGTTAAGAGAGAAGAGCTTTGATAGAAGACTTGATTGTCTGATTTCATGGCAAAATGGGATCCATGCCACTGCCCAAAGAAACATGAGTTGTGCAACTTGTAAAATTTGCTGGATATACCTGCATGACTTCGAAGATTCGCTTGATTTTTTTTGTTGATCAAGTATGCTCTAATAGTCAGTATCAGGAATACAGAAACTATAATCTTAGTTTCATTTTTGTCTTTTTTAAGGTTCGTAGAAACCCCAGCTCATTTCTCTTGGAAAGAAAGTTATTACCGATCCACCATGTCCCAGAGCACACAGACAAGTGAATTCCTCAGTCCAGAGGTTTTCCAGCATATCTGGGATTTTCTGGAACAGTAAGTATCAAATAAGTAAAAAGTGTTGTACTTGAACTATTATAAATAGATAAATGTGGATGGTCAAAATATTGCTTATGAGGGCGTGTTTCTAGAATCAATAAAAATCAGTTAATATTGTTGGGAAAAATTTATTCCCTCAAATAGTACCACTGTGTTTAAAATTCAGTAGAGATTTATTCAGTTTCCAACACCAAAAGATCATTATTATTCCAGGGTAGTATAATAATGTATAATTTTCTCCTTTCTAACCCAAAATAACTTCCTCAATGACTCCCTGATACTCAAAATCTGTTCCTTTGGCTTAAACACTCCTATTTACTGTTACAATGCAAATACCCCCTGAGAAAGTAAAACACTAAATTTTGTTGTTCATTTATGCCTTGCTGGGAAAAGGATTATTGTCTCCTTTCTTAAGATCAGGTTTGGATAAGTGAGTAAATTAAAGGGAAGATGAAAGAATATCACAGCACTGGGGACCCTATCGGTTACAGTATAAAATAGTCCATCACTGATACATCCCTTCTGTCCTGTATTCCACCCAGCAATTCTTTGATGAGAGCAGGGATCGTGATTCCCATTTTACAAATAGGATTTAGATTTGAAGTGCTCGAGATTACACATCTGGTAAGTGGTTGAGCCAGGATTCAAACATAGGGTTTCTGACTCCAAGCAGCGAGGCCTGCCAACTTTGAAGCAGAAAGAGCTCATTGTTACCAACAGAGGGAGTATGTTTTAGTCCCTTTCCATGCCTAACACACTTTTGTTTTTTCTTTATGGTAGGCCAATTTGTTCAGTTCAGCCCATTGACTTGAACTTTGTGGATGAGCCATCAGAAAATGGTGCGACAAACAAGATTGAGATTAGCATGGACTGTATCCGCATGCAGGACTCGGACCTGAGTGACCCCATGTGGGTGAGTGGCATGGGCTTCCCCTTTCATCTGTAGGCCATGCTATCCACACCTTTGTTACACCTGTCTTTTTCATGGCATATCAAAAGATAGGTGGCTCTGAATGGGCAAGGCCATTGGAAAGTGAGTCAATGTGGTGAGCAGAGAAGAATATTAGAAACTTGTGGATTCTGGGTCTGCCTCAACCCTCCATGATGTGTATGTTTCCACTGGTGTCGGCAAGGGGGTTGGAAATAATTTCTTATACTCTTTATTTGAATTGCTCCTCATGTCTATCTTGATTTAGAGAGGATGGTACCTGCCCAAAGTTTTACAGCTGGTGGAGACAGAGTCAGAACCCGAGTCTAGATCTGAATTCTTTCAAAGCACTTTCCACTATGGCAAAACACTTCTCTCATGGAATTATCCTTCTTGAATGAAGGAGGATGAAGAAAATTCCATATGAACACAGATTTAAGTACCTAGTAATAAAGTTAGAGGAAAGAAGATAACTAATACATAAAATAGGCTTTTTTTCACTTTACCACTGAGTTACTCATGACCTTCGGCCTCAGTTTCTCATCTATAAAATGGTCACACACCTCCCAGGCAGCTAAGGAGTATAATGGGTTAATGATGGTAAAACACTTTTCTGAGCTGTTTCGATGAAATTTCCTGTATTTGTGCTGTCCATAGTGCTGGTGGGTTTTCTTTTCTTTCCTTTTTTTGTTTTAAAATCATTCATTCACCACACAAGTTCTGTTGCTTTTTCTATAAAAAAAATAATTCTAGAAAAATAGAACAAAAGGAACTAGAAAGAGAAGGGGGTGTCATAGAGTGTCTGCTGCTGTGATTAAAGAGAGTGCTTTATAAAATGCCTCACATTTTTTGGGGAGAGGACCAAATTTATTTAAAGGAATGGTACAAATGCAAGTACTTAAGTAAGTGTTTTGGTATGCCTTGCCTTTCTTGTCTAATATAAAATTTTACTGGAATTTTCACTATATACTCTTTGATATAGATTGTATTTTTTAATATTGGGAGAAGGTGAAGTGAAGAAAAGGGAGAGGAAGCAACCAAAAATATAAAGTTGTAACTTTGTAAACACAGACGGTCCCCAACTTATGATGGTTCAACTTACGATTTTTCGACTCTTTGATGGTGCGCAAGTGATATGCATTCAGTAGCAACCATGTTTCAATTTTTGAATTTTTGTTTTTCCCGGGCTAGCAATATGCAGTGCAATACTCTCTCGTGATGCTGGGTAACAGCAGCAGCCACAGCTCCCGTAACCACGTGATCATGAGGGTGAACAACCAATACACTTACAACCATTCTGTACCCACACAACCAATCTGTTTCTCAAATTCAGTACAGTATTCAATAAATTACATGAGCTATTCAACACTTTATTATAAAATAGTGTTTGTGTTAGATGATTTTTGCCCAGTCTTAAGCTAATGTAACTGTTCTGAGCACATTTAAGGTAGGCTAGGCTAAGTTATGGTGTTTGGTAGTTTAGGTGTATCAAATGCATTTTCAACTTACCATAGTTTCAACTTATGATGGGTTTATCAGGATGTAACCCCTGTGTACTGATGATTTGTCATCAAATTGATGAGGGAAATATAACATTTCTTCATCAGCCCCTTCCATTCTAATACAGAAATAGTTCTCGATTATGCTTGAGCTAGTAAAAGGAAACTGATTGATAAATTCAAGGGGCAGGTCACTCAAAGCCTTGGAATGTATTCTCATTAAACATAACTGTGAGTAAATTCTGATCTGACAGTGATTTAGAAATTAGGATATCCTCAACTCAATAATATCACCTCTTAAGTGGGTAGGTTTACCTAGGCTGGTGCTGCTCATCTTTTTAAATTCTCTCCAGGGATTTTCTGTTCTGACTCTTGGACTCATAAAAGCAAGCAAAGGTTATAAAATTTAAATCGGAGAATCAAGTTGTTTCATTTTCAGTTCCTATTATTATTATTTTTTTACATAATGAAGCATGTGGTTTCTTAATGTGCCATGCTGTTTTTTACTTCTTTGTTTTATTAGAAATTTTCTTCTTGAGAACATCCCATTTTTTTCTCCTCTCTAGCCAATTCCTATCCATCCCTCAACACTCAGTTTGTCCCACCTTCTCTGGGAAAACTTTCCATACCATTATTCTCCACCAGTCCGAATTAGAGACCACTCACTCTGAAGTAACCTAGGTATACTTTTAGTCATATTACTTATTATACAATATTACAGTGGTTTGTTTCTCTGTCTCTAAAGGGGACAGGGACCATATTTTGTCATGCTCTGTATTTGTTAGTGTTCGGCACAAAGTAGGCCCCCAGGAATTTTTGACGTCATAAGAAATGAGACTTGGAAGTTATCTAGAAAGTCAGAAAGTTTTCTTTCAAGCAGCCCTGTCCTGTAGAACTTTCTTTCAATGACGGAAATGTTCGATATTCTGTATTGTTCAACAGAGTAGCCACTAGCCACATGTATCCTCTGGGCATTTGAAATGTGGCTAGTGCAAATAAGGAACTTAATTTTAACTTGAGTTAATTTACATTTAAATTGCCGCATGTGGCTAGTTGGTAATGTATTGGGTAGCACCGCTCTCGAATATCTCCAATCTGGGGGCCATTCTTGGTTTGAACATTCACAGCAGCAGAGCTTCCTGTCCTGTCTGCCTCTTGTATTCCTTCCCTTTTCATGATGCTGTGTCAGTGTAGAAAGTGTTATGCTTTTTAGGTCATTTCTTTATTTCCATCATTTTCCTAATTCTCTTTGAAAGTACCCAGATTTACTATTTGAGCTCTAAAACTTCTGTCGTTTAAAGTCCATTTTGTTGCTTTCACAAAATGGCTAAAGGAAACTTTGCAGAACACTTAGTGGAGTATCTGAGAAAGAGTCAGGTAAGTTACACAACAATGTTAGAAGAGGGTTAAGAACAAAGAAGGAGAGAAAGCCAAGAAAATGCATAGATATAATTGCTTTTGTGATAACTGCCTTGTTTAGCTAAGAAGACACTGCCTTATGTTTTCTAGGTTATAATTATTTAAGAAATAATGATATTGAAGAAGATTATCCGTTTCTGTTCAACATTTTTTTCCTGACCATCAGTTATTAATATATACACTTGATGTTGAGTCTTTGAAATAGATTTTTAATAATGCTTATTAGAGAAGTGACCTGATAGAAACTGAGAGTATTCAATTTGAGAGTGATCCAGATTTTTGTGTTAGATGGCTGAATTACAAATTTTTGAAACTACATTTTTCCTAGGCTTCAATATTTGATGATGATCTGGTGTTTTACCCATCTGATATTTTATTTAATCTTTCCAATAACTTTGTGAGGTAGAAATTATTATCCTTGTTTTATAAATTAAGTAAATCAAAGGAAAAAGAGGTTGAATAACTTTTCTAGGGTGACATGTGTAGTCAGCAGCAATGTCAGCATTGTACCCACATTACTGGACTCGATCTTTTCTTTTCTCATTCTTCCTGCAAGTATTGTATTTGAGAGGAACTTGAGCTCTAGTTCCTATTCTTTTTTTTTTTTTTTTTCAAATGAGGTTTTGCAATCCAATCTCTTATTTTTTTTTTGGCAGAGAAAGAGTCACCCATAGCTAAAATCTGTTGCCAATCTTCTTTTTTTTTTCCCTCCCCAAAACCCTGGTACATGGTTGTACATCCTAGTTGTAAGTCGTTCTAGTTCTTCTATGTGAGCCACCTCCACAGCATGGCAACTGACAGATGGATGAAGTGGTTCCGTGACTGGGAAGCAAACCTGGGCCGCCGAAGTGGTGAGCATGGAATTTTAACCACTAGGCCATCAGGGCTGGCTTGAGCTCTATTTCTTCTTGAATATCTCTTTTTCTGTGAACTTTAGGGGTCCCTGTGTGGGGAAACCCCCACCTTTCCCTCAACAGAGAGTCTCCACACTTTCCCCTCCTCTGGAGAGGCACCGGACGTTGGTAATTAGGAATGATGAAACAGAGTTCTACCATCACTTATTAGCACCTTTGAGCTTGAAATTGTTTACCAGATTAAACTGAGGTAACCATAATTCAGGAAAAATGACCCAGGATAGAAAAACTTGCAAGGAGTGGGGGATTTAAGTGATTCAGAAAAAGCTGGAAAACCAAATGAAATGGGGTTTTGCCAGTGGGGAAAACAAAATAGGTGAGTTGGAAACAACTGTATTGAAAAGAATATACAAGTAGAGTGAGAATGAGCTTACCTATCTAAAGAAACAAACTTGCCTGTCTGTGGCTGCCCTGTTTTTATCTCCAAAGAACTGAGACATTGCTAATAAATTATGATTCTGTATGAATCCTGGGTCTTCCCTTGGCTTAGGACCAATCAAAATCCTCGTACATATCCACATGTGAAAGCCACATAGAGGGGACTAGATAACAACATAGTCCTCGGCAACAGGATTGGCAAAATGGTGGGCTTGCTCAAGATGTTGTAACTAGTGTTCTGGTTTGGAAAGCAAGAACTAGCATTCTCTGAGATGACTAGTCCCTCTAAACTGACAGCTACTGTAACTGATGTGAGGCTCTTTTCTTCCATTACTTGGTAGCACATTTTCACTTTTCTGTGTATAGGTAAATAGCTAAATAGTTCAAAAACTTGGCATATAAATTACTTTCCTCTTGCATATAATATAAAAAAAATTTGGAATCTCAGCCAAGCATTTTCTCACCATGCAAGAAATATGAATCTGTGGGCATGAAACGACATGTCAGATTATTAAGGGCAGAAATCTTGAAATTGAGACTGTCGTCCCGTTTTTATTGATTTTTGATACAACCTTCACCTTACCAGCTAGTCATGAAATGGCATCAAAATGTTTTGCTCTGATTATTAACAAAGGAAATTTGAATTGCAGAGAGTGTGTGTGCCTTCTTCATTAGAATGATTTTAATGTCACTGAAAAATGAACTGCATTGGATTAGCAAATGAAGGTGAATGAGATTTCTCAAAATTATCATAATTTAGCCTGTGTTTCCAAGATCCTTGTTGGCTCTTGATTTTGTTGTCTAATATATTACTTTATATCTCAGCTTTGCATTATTTATGAACCAAGTATCCCTGTTGTGTCTTCAAGAGATGGATAATGACACTAGCACTTAACTGTTCTCCTGAAATGATTGATGGTAACTACAAAACTCTTACTTTTGCATTTGTTTATTCTTTGTACTTTGAAGGAAGGCCTGCTAAGCTGAATTGGGTTTTTCCCCAGGGATTTGAGTGGTAATTATATAAAGCCATCTGTTTTTGTAAATTCATATTATAGCATCCCAGATATACATGAAGAGTCTTCAGCTCTGTATGTCAAAAGAGCTGGTAGTCTGTATTTGAAAAGGCTTAGGCCACAGTGTCTAGCATAATGCCCTACATCTTATATGACTCAAGATTCATATAAGATTTCAAGTTTATATACTAGGTCTAACAACAGGCATTTCTTTAGCACTTACTATATGCTATGTTCTTTGTGATACAGATGAACAAATCATGATCTCTCGACTCGGGAAGACCATAGTATAGCAGAAAGTCAAGTGTGTATACAATTCCTTTGAAAAGTACTCAGCTGCATGTATTTTTTTAAAGAGACATAAAAAAGAAATGATTTATTTTACCTGAGACTGACAATATGTTACAGAGAAGGTGATTTTTTTTTAAGCCTTGATATGAGTCAAATTGATCAAAAGAGGGAAAGGAAAAAGTAGTCCAAGTTTGGGTGACTGTTATGAAAATAATTTAAAAAACTGTAATGTAAAGATGGGAGGTTGTAAAGAAAAAAGACTGAAAAATTTGGCTAAGGAGAAATTTGTATAGAAAAAAAGGCATAAATTTAAAAAATTATAACACATGGCAAAGGTTTAATAGCCCTAGTAAACTACATACTTAAAAATTAATGAAAACGATCAAATTCCCCCCACCTTTGGCAGAGAGTATAGGTAATTCACAGATGTTTAGCAGATATAAAACATTCAACTTCTCTAATAATAAAAAATTTGTGAATTGAAACAATGAGGTTATTTATCATCTATCTGCTCAGCAAAGATTTCAATGATTGATAATATCCAGTGCTGGTGAGATTGTTGGGAAACAGTCAATCTTTTCACTTCTGGTGGGAGTGCAAATTGATATAATATATTTGGAGGGCAATCTGCTCATTCTAATTTATTTAATTTGAAAGGCACTTACCCTTTTGTTCCTAAGTGCCACTTCTAGGAATTTATCCCACAAATGATTCAAATATGAATAAATATACACACAAATACACGCACATGCATACCGACACACATACACACACACACACATATATATACAGAAAGGAAGACTTCATTGCAGCGTTGTTTATAATATCTAAAATGATAAGACAGATAGAATTCTATAGACTTGAAAGTTTTGGACTCTGATAGATAGGAAAGAAACTACGGTTTAAAGCAAATGAGAGTTAAGGCCATTGAGAGATGGTTATAGTAGTTATGATGTGTGGTCATTTTTATCTTGGCAATTCTATTGTTCATGATCCTCAGTGTGATTTCTGTATTTGTGCTTTGTGTGAGGTATCTTTCATATTCTGGGAAAAATTATGTAGAGTTGATACTATTTCCTTTTAGATATTTGATAGAATTTGCTAGTGAAACCATCTAGGCCTGAAGATTATTTTGGGGGGAGCTCTTTAATGATAAATTCAGTTTCTTTAATAGTTATAGGACTATTGAGATAATCCATTTTAGGGTAAGTTTTCATAAATTATGATTTTTGAGGAATTGGTTAATCTTATCAAAGTTTTTGAATTTATGTACATAGAATTGTTCAGAGTACTCCATTATCCTTTTAATGTCTGTGGGATCTGTAATGATATCCTCCTCATTCATTTCTGATGTTGGTAACTTGTGTCTTCTCTCTTTCTCTCTGTGTCTTATTAGAGATTTATCATTTTTATTCATCTTTCAAAGAATCAGCTTAGCTTTTTGGCTTCATTATTTTTCTCTGCTGTCTTTCTGCTTTCAACATCATTATTTCTGGTCTTATTTTATTTCTTTTCTTCTGCTTCTTTGGGTTTATTTTGCTCTTTTTTAAGCTTCTTAAATTGGAGGTTTATATTATTGAATTGAGGTCTTTTTTTCCTTCTAATGTTAGTATTTACTTTCATAAATTTCCCATCAAAAACTGCTTTAGCTGCATCCCAGAAATTTTAATATGTTGTATTTTTCTTTTTGTTCAGTTTAAAATATTTTCTAATTTTCCTTGAGACTTCCTCTTTGACCTACACATATTTAGAAGCATGTTGTTTAATTTCCAAGCGTTTAGATATTTTCTGTTATCTTTTCATTACTCCTAGTTTAATTCCATTATGGTCAGAAAACATACTTCGTGTGATTTCAAATTTTGTAAATTTGTTAAGATTTGTTTCATGAGTCAGAATATGGTTTATCCTGGTGAATGTTCCATAGGCACTTTAAAAGCCTATGTATTCTGCTTTTTTTGGGTGGAATGTTCTATATATGCCAATTAGATCCAATTGGTTTATGGTATTATATATCCTTGTGTATTTTCTGTCAATTAGTTCTACTAATTACTGAGAGAAGAGTGTTGACATCTTCAACTCCAATTATGGATCTGTCTCTTTCTCCTTTCAAATCTGTCAGTTTTTACTTCACGTATATTGATGAGCTCTATTTTGAGGTGCATCATATTGAAGATTGTTATATCATCTTGGCAAATTGACCTTTTTATCATTATATAATTTTTCTCTTTATCCCTGCTAATGTCCTTTGCTCTGAAGTCTACTTGGTCTATATTTATATTAAGATAGCCAATCTAACTTTCTTTTGATTAGTTAGTTTTGGTAACTCCTTTCTCTATCCTTTTACTTTTAACCTATATTTATCATTATATTTCAAGTGCATTTCTTCTAGACAACACATAGTTGATCATTTTTTACCCATTCTGGCAATCTCTATTAATTGGTATATTTACATCATTTACATTTAACGTAATTATTGATTTGGGGTTTTTTTGGGTCTACCATCTATTTTTGTGTGTTCGTTTCCTCCATTCTTCTGTTTTGCTTTTTTCTTCTGCCTTTCAAATTATTTGACTTATTTTTAGTTTTTGATTTTAGTTGATCTATTTTGTTTTTGGCTGTATCTTTTTGCATATTTTTTAGCGGTTGCTCTAGGGATTGTAATATTCATAATTTTTCACAGTCTCCTGAGAAGCAATATTTTGCCGCTTCAAATGGAATGTAGAAACCTTACCACAGTATTTGTTTCATAACCCTCCCCCATGATGTTGTAGTTTTTATATATATTCATCTGTCTACGTTGAACGCTCCATCAGACAATGTTATAATTTTGCTTTCAACTGTCAAATGTCTTTTAAAGAACTCAAGAATCTATTTTATTGAACAGGATATTTATCATTGATATTGCTCTTCCTTTGTACCAAAGCTAAAGTTCTAACTGGATATTATCAGGAAGAATACAGAATTTCATGCACCCTTTTGTTCATCAGAATAAACAAAATAAATAAGTACTTACATTTTGTAATCAGGAACATAAACTATGTCAAAGCTCTAATTTGCTCAATTTTTGTTGATTAAAAGTTTATAAACATTTCCTCCATACCTTCCTCGTGCATCCTTCCCTCCCTGCCTCTTCATACACACACACAACACAACTTGAGTCACATATAAATTAATTTGAACCACACCTATATTTTCTAATATTATAGAATTGTATCATAATAGTTTTTGATATGCCAATTGTTTTAAGTCTTCATTTAATAAATTTTATTCTTTATTATTAAGCATATACTCTTGATTCTTTATCCTTAAGCATATACTCTATGAACAGGGTATTTTTCAGTAAGTCACTCCAGTCAGGCTGCAAGGGATGGTTAACAGCATTGCTACATGTGTCTCTCAAACATTCTAATCTCCCTCCCTGCATGCCTTCTCCCAGCTCTAAAGGTAGAAAGGGTATGATTCTTGATATCTCATATAAACAGCAGTCATTTTCTATGTGTCCTGGTCTCCTAGGCACCTGAGGTGCACAATGACACCCAACTGTAAGTCTGATACAAGTATCACGAGGTCACTTCAGGGAAACCAACTCTATTTTCCTTCTCTTCTCTTCCTACTTTGGTTTCCTTCAGGCTTCCAGAGCCACCCTCATGCCACTACCACCTTCCTCCATTTGTTCCTCCTATACAATCCCTTGCTCCTGTTCAGGTTCCCTGCTTCGCTCCCATCTCCACTTTCCCCTTTTTCTTCCAGAAAACCACTAGAGTTCAGTGTAGGCAGATTTGATTAAAGGCTTTTTTTTTTTTTACTTTGATAACTACTTTATATTTAATATAGGGCTTTATAATTTATTACTTATTTTAGAATTACAGCCTGCGATTTGTAGTCAGACACACTAGAGTTAGAATTCTGCCTTTACCAATTTTAGCTACATGAACTTGATAATCTCTATGAGACTCTCTTTCTTCATTTGTGTGGATGGACATAATATCTAACATCAGCCTCAGAGAATTGTGACAGTTACTTTCATTATCTATTGGTCTCCTTTCCAGTTTTTTTCTAGAAGAAATAATTTTATAAAACATATTTGGATCATATCACATAAATTTTGTAATCTACTTCTTTTTCTTTGCATTCTATGGTGAATATTTTTCTCTTACTAATCTTCAAAACAACTTTAATTGCTGTATTATATATCTCTACATGGATTTACAGTGATTTATTTTACTATTCTACTCAGATTTTTTAAGAAGAATATTTATATATAAAATATTTTCTTGTGCTAGATACTTAGAAGTGTAATTATTGAATAAAGTTGTATGAACACGAGTGTTATTGATATTTACTATTGCATTAATTTTCATGAGTTTTTTTTCAATATACACTCCCATCAACTGTGCAAAAGTGTCTATAAACTTGAAATCAATTTTGGTTATACAATCTCTTCTTTAAAAAATGCAAATACTTCCAGGTGACTAAAGGAGTTTCTAGTCATTTGCACATCAAGATGAAATAGTCCTTCCTATTATACCTTTTATACCTTTGATTGCAATATAAGGAAGGCATGGTAGTTTTGACTGGAGATGAGTAAGACGTCTTGGAGATTGGAGCATCTATGAGTTGGGTGGGCAGGCCTAACTGGGATGGGAACAATATGAGGAAAGAGGTGAAAGAGGGATAGATAAAGTCCATTTCCAAGTTATCCCCCAGGATTAGCCCTGAACATGGGAATGGACGTAACATTTTCTCCTTTTCCAACCAGCACTTCTTAACCCTTGCTTTCAGTATTCCTGGTACTCTTACTCCTTGGCTCGTACCATTAAAACAATTGTTCAATCATAATTTATACCAAATAGGCTTTTGTGTACTAGTTCTATGAATACAACTGAAGCAAACAAGAAAACATTCCACATAGCACAACTCCTCTAATTTTTGGAAAAAATGGGTCTGTAGTTACTTATGTTGCTTATGAGATGGCTCAATATCCACTCAGTTTAGACTGAGTTCAGGTGTCCCCAGAAGAGCAGACTCTTTTTCTATTGTGCTCTTTGTACAGCGTAGCCAATCGGAAGGCATTACTTTGTTCAAGAGTGCCAAGCCGGGGACTTTACCTTAAACGCAAGTATGCATTTCAAACCTTGAACAAACAGTCTGCTTAATAAAATAAGGGAAAGGGTTTTCTTTTTTTCCCTTCCCTAGAAATTCACAAACATCACTTGACAGATGACAGCTCCTCCCTTACAAAAGGGGCTATTTGCTTTTTGCTTTGGTGTTTGGGTAAACTGCAGCACGCACTGGCAGAGAATTTATTGCCTAGGGGAAGGTGTTTGCAGTTGCTGTGTTTAATTTGAAAAGAAACCCTTTTCCTTCTATCCCCTCCTTCTGTTTTTCAGGAGGGAGAGCTGGAAATGATAGCCCCAGGGAAATAGTTCCCCTAACACCTGTCTTTGGTGTAACCTCAGCAATGTTACTTAAGACACTGGGCTTAGCGTGTATGCCTTCAGAATGACAAAGTTGAAGAGGGCAGATAAACAGAGAGAGATTTCAGCAGAAATGCAGGAGCTGATTCTGACCTTGCATCCTCTTAAAAACCGATCACGTTGAAATCCTAGCACGCTGGCTTAAAGAGAATCTGATTTGTTTGAAGTAATACTCATGCTAGTGGTCACCTATCCTTTCCTTTGGCAACCAGTTTATTTAATATAGTTTTAATCTACAAAACTTGGAAAATTCTAGAATATTAGACTTAGGAACTTTAGACTTGATCTAGTTCTAGTCCAGCCTTCCTTTAATAGATGGGAAAATTAAGATCCGAGTTGATTACTGTTGACTTCTCCAACATTTCCAATAGAGTTTGTGGGACAGTCAAGACTAAACTCAGCTTTCTGGATTTCTAGATCTGTCTTTCCGTCTACTAGTGATAGTGTGAAGAGTTCAGGCTCTGGAGGTTGATGGCTGCCTGCAACTGAATCCAGCTTTGTCATTCACTGTTTGGATGACCTTGGCTAAATCAGTATATTTCTGAGCCTCAGTTTCCCCATCTGCAAAATGAGGATGATGGTGTTGGTAACATCCCATAGAAAAGCCGTTTTGAGAATTGAGATAAGACATGTAAAGCAGTTAACATAATACCTTGCATGTGGTCAGTTCTTAGTGGTGATGGTTGTTGCTGTTACTCTTTAGAGCATGATAAATCTGGAAACAGGAAATTAATAATCCCAAGTAGAGCAATTACTGGTGCAGGAAAAAAATGAAATTTGCATAGATTTGTATTTTTATATTTCCAAAAAAGAAGGTAATATTTGAAGATATGCTAGCATGCTCTAAAATCTTACTAGACCATCGTATCCCATTTGAAACTTGATAGAGTTGAATTTTCTTCAAATTAAGATTTTTTTTTTTTTTTTGTGAGGAAGATGGGCTCTGAGCTAACATCTGCCAATCCTCCTCTTTTTGCTGAGGAAGACTGGCCCTGGGCTAACATCCATGCCCATCTTCCTCCACTTTATATGGAACGCCGCCACAGCATGGCTTGACAAGTGGTGCATCAGTGCGCACCCGGGATCCGAACTGGTGAACCCTGGGCCGCCACAGCAGAGCGCAGGCACTTAACCGCTTGCGCCACCAGGCTGGCCCCAGATTTTTTTTTCAAACTAAGATTTTTTAAAACCAAATTTTGAAGCAGACTTCTTCTAAAAGCCAACATACTCTTGCGTCTGTTTAGGCCTCATAGAAGTCACAGGAAACATTTTTACTTTACTAAATATTATTTTATTTTAGTTATTTGGATGTCATTCAGTAATCTTTACATAATGAAATATTCCCTTTTCCAGTCTAATAATTAAGAGGAGAAGCTTTGGAATTGGATATACGGATACACTTGGCTTTGAATCTTAGTGTGATAATGAAGTTAGAGCTGCATGGACTCCTAGACAGTTTAATTCAGTGGTTCTCAAAGTGTGGTCTCAGGGCCAGCACCAACAACATTACTTAAGAACTTGTTAAAAAATGCATATCCTTGAGTTACACTCTAGATCTACTGAATCAGAAACTGGAAGGAAAGAGAGGACAATAATCTTTCAATAAGCCCTTCAGGTTGCTTATTGAAAGCAATCCAGCGATTTAAAATATATTTTTACAGGCAAGGAAACTCAGGCTCCAATGGGGAGTGACTTGCCCAAAGGTAAACAGCCATAATGACAGAGAAGAAACTTCCAGGCCAGTCTCGACTTTAAAATAGATATTTCTGGCTGTGACTCGTCTTAAAACATGTGAAAAGGTCTGCTGGGTTATGCCATTTAGAAAATAAAAAGGTAGAATGTAATACTTTAGAAGAAGTAATTAAATATCTTTATTAAGTGGTTGGCTACATGTGTCTTTATCAGTAAGATGTTGAGCAAGTTCTCATACCTGGATTTCTTTCATTTTAGAGATGGTTCATAAAAATCTCTTCCTGGCAAAACAACTAAAATTGTGTTCTTGTCAATTCAACAAGAATTTACTGATTACCTACTAAGTTCAACATACTCTGCTAGGGGTACCAAGTTTAAATAAAAGAACTGAATCTATCACTACCTGTAACTTAGGGTTGATGGGAGAGACAGATATGAAGTTAATGAACTAAATTATAAACGACCTAAATGATCACCTCCAAGAAAATATTTGTTGCTTAACTATTGAGGAATAAATAGAAAAGACAATAAATGGATACCCATCATTGAACAAGAGACCAGAGCTCAGTCATCAGCAATGACTGCTGGGCTGCATAACTTCAGAGACAGTATTCATATCATACTCTATATGAATATTAACTCTTAGACACTTAGCAACTCAGTGGTCCTACATCCAGCTAACATTTAATGCTTGTTATACTTGAGACAGTCTGAGGAATAAAGGAATAAACAAAGAGCACATTCTGCTCCCAAGGACCTCCCAGTGTATGATGGGGCGGGAGACACATACACACAACTCTTATCAGATAGTAAGTGCTAAGTGCTAGAGGAGAGGGTAGATAAACTTCAGCAGGAATTCTGAAGATCATTTGTATTTGAAAGCTTGGGAAATATATTGGCCATGTGAAAGAGAGGGAGAAAGGTTATTCTAGGCAGAGAGAACCATTTAAATTAGAGACCAGGCTTAAATATGTAAAGCATTCAGTATAAGAGAATAAGAAATGGTTATGATTAGACAGAACTGAAGAATACTTGCCTTCCCTAGAGTAATTCAAATTGTTTTTTTTTAAAGTTCCCTGGACCCACAGAACATATATATGGGGTATCAGTTTGAGACCCTTGACTTAAGTGTAGACATGATTTGGTAAATTGTGTAATGGGAGAAGTATCAGTTTGGTTTGGCTGGAACCCAACAGGCAAGAGAAAGAGTGTGGGACTAGACAAATAGTTGAGTTGGGGTCAATTCAAGGAAAATAGTAATACATTCCAACCTGGTGGCCTTGCTGAACTGCTTATAAGATACAGAGTGTGGGTAACTAGAGGATGGGTGGTTGGAGAGGTGGAGGTGCCAGCATATGCATATGATCTCAAACTCTGCAATGTTATGTGCTTATTGTCAGGAAAAGTGGGTGTGTTGGGATTATGACTAAGTCTTTCTGGCAGACTGTTCTTTTCAGATAAGGACCTATTCATTGTCTATTTTTCCTCCTCCAACATTTATTCAGAATATGCTAAGTGCCAGTTCTTGGAGAAGAAACAGAGATGAAAATGAGAGTACCTTTACTTGACAATCTATTGGGGGATAAAGGTGCGCATGCCACTATCCCACTAACTAGAAAACAAGAACCATGTTGATAAAACGCTGGGGTAAAACAAGGCTGATAAAACTAGTAGCTGCATTGATTATTTCTGATTAGAAGGATTATGAGAGTCTTCATCTGGTAAAAGGTAAAATGTTAAAAAAAAAAAAAATGTGTGTCTGTGTGACACTCAGTTTGTACAGTACAAGCCTCTCGCTTCATTTGTGGACATTGGTTAGCTGAGTGAGGTGTCTATCACCTCTCTATCACCTCAGAAGTATATTGTCTGCAGTGATGTGGCTTAATTCTGGTCTCTTTTGTCTGTCAAAGTTATTCTTTGTGTTTAGAAAAGACATATAATTCACCTATAGATTAAAAAAACAGTTCTTACTTCATTGTATTTACTTATCATCCTCCCAAGAAGCTGAGAGCTCTTAATGGATATTATTCAAGTCATTTCTCACTACACCCTCTTAAAGAGGTAGAAAGCAGGTATTTTGACATCTCAATTCAGTACCTCTCTGGCACAGGATAATGAATCAGAAACTAAATTAGAAATAAAACCCATATAATTTGTCTTGGAATTGAGTACACTTTGTTCCAATGGACATTGCTACCTGCTCTCTTTCAAATTAGGACTAGATGGGCTTATAAAAAATGGCTTTTAAAAATAGTCTTCTCTTTTAGATGTCTGGGTCGGATATCAAGATGAGTTTTCTATAACCTGAACTTGATTGGAGCATTATCGATTTAGTAGTGTTGGCCTGCCCTAGATGAAGGGAATCAGCGCAAACATCTCTGCTATTAAATTAAATAGACGCAGCCCGCTTCCCATTTAACCAGGGTATTTTATTTGCCTTTCAGCATAAGCCTGTTCAGAACAAAAGACAACTCAGCTGCTTGAAATTGATCCTATAGAAGGAAAACCAAGGAGGAGACAGAAAAGGAAAGAAATCTATATCGTGAATAATTGATACTGGGAAACAAATGTATTCCAGTGTGTTCTCTTTTTCTTGAGATGCAAGGATTCACACATCACATGTAAAATTGAGGTCTTTGGATGTCCTTTGGCATAGGAAGGAAATTTAGGATTTTAAATTTTAGGCTTTATAAATTTCCCATCCCTGGCATTTTGAAAGGCACTCAAACTTGAATAGTCATGAGGTTTAATTAAAAAACCCTGGCCTGGGAGTCAGGAGCCTTGCCTCCTAGTCCTCATGCTGCTGTCACAATTTGGCTTTCTGTTGATGGACAAATAACTTCCCCCTCTGGGTCTTAGTTTCCTTATGTGTAGAAACATGGAACTGGACTAGGTAATTACTCAATCTTCTCATCCTCCGTAATAGATAAATGACCTATCCCTCGCTTCTGAATTCAGTCTTGCTAGGATTCCTCTTGTGTCTTAATGTGTGCAGGCAAGCACGTTTTCCAGAACCATTAGTAAAAGAACATACAAACTAATGTGCCCTGTTTGAAACGTATAACAAAACCTGTTCTAAGTAATAGCTGTGTAGCTTGGATTCTAAAGAGTTTGTGACTCTCTTTTCTTTCTATTCTCTAGGGTGAGGAGGTGGGGAGATTTGCAAAAATCAGAACACAAAAGCAACATTTTTATATCTGAGAAAATGAATACTTCCTAGTCAGTGCTTTTTGTAGAGGCGAGGTGGGCGGTGAGGGATTGCACTCCTAGGATTAGTCATAAATATGAATACTGTCTGGAGCTGGTGAAAGTAGCAGTAACTAACTCCTGTTACTCTCCTCCCTCCTCTACTGTCCTGCCTCCATCTTCCTCGCTAGTCCCGGAGGCAGTATTCCTTCCAAACAACTACCTGTTTAACCAGTTCATTGGAATGTCTTTCTACAGACTGTCTCCTCATTCAGATTTCCTCTGAAAATGAACCTCTCTAAAAGCATAAAGCGTGTTTAAAAAACAAAACAAAAAACAGTGGTAAATGTTGCACACAAAATCTCTTCTTTGGTTTAAAAAAATGTGCAAATACACCTACCTACCCCGCCCGGATACAACAGCAAAAACAAAAGCGATTAGGACAAGAATTGCCTTGCTCCTTTTAAAGAGAAGACTTTTTTCTTGGTTGCATTTGTTCTTTGGGGTGACAGGGATTAAACTCTCCTGGTGTAATCTTTTCTCCTTATCACACACATACCTCCTTCCGTTCCTCATCGTGTGGTCTAGGAATGATTTTATGAAAATATTAAGGATATGTTGTCTTTGCTGGCATTTTTAAATTAACAAATAATAAACTGTGAAGCAAAAGATATAAACTAGGGGTTGACACAAACTTGCCATGTGACAAATCTTACCTTCATACAAACACATAAAAAGTTCTCAATCTATGAGAGAAAGGTAATAATTACGGAGTATGTACTTCAAATCTTTTGCTCTTTGTATAATAGCATGTTAGGCAATTAACTGAGGTATTGGGATTTTTTTTCCTTTTTCTTTTCTGACCCATTTACTTATCTAGTCCTACCAAAAAACCTTGAGTGGTAATGACTCACATTGCACTTTCTTATTCTGATTGTGTACAGCTGCTAACTAAACAGGGATAGTTTGTGACTTGAATCCAGTGGGAAAAAAAAAAAGAGTAAAAGTGTGTTGATTTCTCAGTTTGTTGGGTGGAAATGGGCTACTATTCATGGTGTTATAGAAGTTGAATTTCCTGCTTTATTTGTGAACGTCTCAATGGTAAAGGATAAAATAGACATTTCTCTTTGTTGGTTTTGTTTTTGAAGGAATTCCCAGAATCATTTGAGGTTTGGCAAATTTGAAGTTTGGTTTTAATTTCTAATTCCTCTTCTGTAACAATATGGTGAAACTAGCCTTACTCATCTATCAAGAAGTTCAGCCAGAGAGTAGCTCATGGTTGAAAAACCATGAGTCTCAATTTTTACCATGCAGAGTGTAGGATACTAAATTGTCTGAATGCTAAATTCTAGGCAATAGAAACAAGCTATTATCTTATGGTTGAATTACAAGAAGAAAGAAACTCTTGGCTCAAACATCCCTATAGACTGTACAGTCTATGCAAAAATAGACTGTTGGATAGAGAGGAGGGTGCTATCTTAGAAGTTTGGGAACCTAAATTCTGGTCATGAATGCTATACCATTTAGCTAAGTGATCTGACACATGTCACTAACCCTCTCTAGTTTCAGTTTCTTTGCTTACAAAATAATCTAGATAACTGATATTCAAATCTAGATATCTAGATTTAGATATCAAGGGTTTCCTAGAATAACCCATAAAAGTGAAATTGCATGTGGTACACCAAGACATAAAACAAATCAAATGGGATTTTATTATTAGAGATTTATTTCAAGGGCTAAGTACTTTGGGCTCTGTTCAAATACCCCGGGTGTATGAATACACTCTCTAAGCTTTAGGGTTTTTTTTTCTTTTATAAAATGGGATTAATGTGATTATTGTGAAAACTGAATGAGATAGTAAATATAAAGAAATTATCACAATAGCATTGCTCAATAAATGTTGGCTTTCTTTAATATTTACTTTTTATTAGGCCAATCATGAAACACAAAGGGTTGTTTTAAATAAACACAATTTAAAAGGTGGTTTTGTATAGAAGTTACAGTGTTTTGCCAGCCTCAAGATCCAATTCTTTTTTTTTATTTTGGTAGCAGTGTTATTTTTATTATTGTGTAATTCTTTTTTAAAAAAATCTTGACTCACAAAGATTATAAGTATTTGCAAATTATTTTTTTAAACTTTCTTTGCAGTCTCTGGGTAATCGCTCATCAAACTACTCCAAAATCCTGAAAGACCAATAGTAAAAATATATGTATATATTTTATATATTTTATATATATATATAGTAAAGTCAAAGGACTATTATCAAACAGTTGCTTAAACAGTTACTTTCATTCCTTATCATAAACAACAAACAATTCTGACCAAAAAATCCCAAACTTACCATATGCGCTAAAACTACTTATGATATAAAAGCACTAAGGGTTGACTTGTCATTGTATAGTTGACTTAACATTAGATTGTGACAAGGGCATGTACTGAAAATGTATTTGACGGTAGCATATGGATGCCATAGTGAGATTCAGGTGCATATAAGGGGTAAAGTGCAGGCCTGAAAAAAAAGCACAGATGTACAACTTTCTAGTCAATGACATTTACAAGAAGTACAAGTACATGCACAGAGATGGCCACAGAAGCTTCAATCCGTGGTCAGCACAAAAGCAAGTTAATTTGGCTGTAGAAGCCCTGTTCAAAGCCCATGTCTACTACTTAACTAGTTAGGTGATGTAGGGCAAGTTATTTCATCTCCCTATGCTTCCCTCATTTGTAAAATGTGAATTATAATGGTACCTCCCTCATAGGCTAATGTGAGTGTTAAATCAGACCATGTAAATAAAGCACTAAGAGTCATGCCTAGTCTTAAGAAGTGCTTAACAAAGGCTTGCTCTTATTGTTATCTGACTCTATTGTGCGTATGTGTATTTTTAAAATGTTTAATATTAAAGGTGCTATAATTTCTACCATCCTTCAAAACTTTGATTCTATGTAATGATCAAGTTGAGTTGCAGAGCAGAAATTTATTCTGGGTAAAAAGAAAAGTAAATTTTATTTCATTAAATGTTATCTCTAGTCAGTCCCTTTGAGAACATTGGGCATAAACAATGTTATCGATGTTATCTGTGTGTGTATTTTTGTTGCAATTTATGTCTAACAAACCAGCTCTACCATCTGTTTAGATTAGAGATTGTGTGCCCAGTGGATGTAGGAGCTATGTTTAATCCTTTGTTGGTATTCTCCCACTTAGTTGGTATTCATTTGAAGCAAATTATTAAATTTGTTTAGAATTAATCAAATAGATAAAATAATATGGTCTCTGAGTAAAAATATGATTATAATAAATATACACTATAGATGGTAATGTACACTATCAAGGATGCATCAAAAAAAGAAATAAAACTTTTAAATGACTATGCCCATTTAGACATTCAAGCATCCTATCCTTCCAAGTGACCACCTTAGGCAATTCTGTTGGACCTTCTTGTTGTCACTCACCTTCAACGAAAGTTTATCAGAAGCATAAGAAAATGTGTCTGTATTTTAATGCTAATTTTTTCTGGATTAGAATCATTTTCTCCAATTTGATCCCTCACTTTAAGTTTGGCAATGCTGACTACATTTTTGGTTAATTTTTCTAAAGGCTGAAAATTTGTCACAATTGATTATATTCCAATAATGAGTCACAAACTGATTCATAAATTACAACAGATTATTCACCAGGCTCGAAGCTCTATGAAAGCAGGAATCATTACTTTCTTTTCTGTAAACCACATTAACCAAACCTGGCACCAGTTAGTCCTTAGCACTTGTTCGTTGAATGGTTTGGAGGTACAGTGGGCTTATCTTTTTAACTAAATTGTTAGCTCCTTAAGGAAGTGGTACGATCTGAGTCTTCTGAGTTCCTCACAGAACCTAATGGAGATTTCATAATAAGTGGTCCTTAATAGTCTGTGTTATTTTAAAATCAGATCAGTCTACTTTGCCATTGTCTTGAGGTAAGTTTTGAAAACTAGACACAATCCCTCCAACAATTTCTCATCCATCCCTGTTGGATTTTTTTTGCCATTCCTGTATATTATCTATTGCTTTTTTTGTTCACCTGGAATGTGTAAATATTAATTTAAAATGCTTCTTTGACATCTGTGAAGCAATTTGCAATAGAATTAAGCAACAGAAATTTCAGCATTTGGGGAATTATCAAAAAGTATTGTCCCTAGAAGGCTGTTCTTTTTTCCTTTGAAGAACACTTTTTCTCTGAGTTTATGTAAATTCAAAGAGGCTAATCCAAGTCCTCTCTAAAGATTGTTAGACCAGACAAAATGTTGCAAGTTTTCTCTTGAAATTAATCAATCTCTTCCACTATATAAATCGTGTTCTATGTCAGAGGTTTTCGATTGAATGAATCAAAGGTAATTGCAGTAAGGATTTAGAAAATGAGACCTATTCACCAAAAACAAACAAATAAATAAAATATCTTATGTTTGAATAACCTTCTGCAGTTTGAAAAAGTTATTTTACATCCATTATCACCCTTGATCTTCACAACAACACACATTGTATACCTTATGCCATTCTAAGTACATTAACTCTTTGGATTTTTGGTCTAATTAAGTGTTATTAAAAGACATTTAATTAATTAGTGTACAGGTTAGTATGTATGACTAAATAAAAGGCACTCAATACTTTATACTGTTAAACAATTGAAAATATTGCTCTTGTTCCTGGAGCTCCAAGTTAAAAGAATAGCATCGCAAAGATACATGTTCTTTTAATGTTCTTGTACTCTCCTCAGGTGACATTTATAATAAAGTTAACTATGAAAGATATTTTCAGCATTGATCACCTGATTGGCCTTGAAGAAACCCTCACTTTCTTTAATTACTATGATTGCCTTCTTTGTAATGATATTGCAAACTCTTTTTTAGACCTTCTGAGTTGAATGTTTGGGCACACTCCGTGGTATCAATACTACTTAGGATTAAATAAAGGTTTGTTTGGTTGATTGCTCGGTTATCAGCGAGTGGGATCTTGGCTGTCATTCAACTAAAGCAGAAAATGTCTGGGCAATGTCTGTTAATGCCGATCAATAGGTCAGTTCTCATCAGCATTCAGCAAATTCATTGATTTACTTCTTTTTAAAATGTGTTGAAATTTGTATGCCCAACCTAATGGTTTTAGTCAGGATATTATTCTCAGTAGGATTTGATAGTGTATCAGAAACCTTGTTTGTTGAGCATGGAGAAGTGATAAATTGTGCTTTTGTTTACATGGCTAATTGTAAGGGTTTGGAAACACTCCTTTGATGTATTAAGAGCAGCTAATGAAGACAGTTAAATAAACAAACCTTTATAATGAATCTAGAATTTCATGCAGACACAGTCTGCTAATTTGCTTCTCCTCCCTGGTTCAAACTTGTATGTGTCTTTTCCCAAGTGGAACATCTATTTTGAATTTAATGGAAAGCCAGCTTGTTTTTCTTCATAACCTAACACTATTCTCACTCACTTAGAATATGTGTGCTCAACTGGCTTTGGAGATTATCTAGTAGCTAATGTTTTTTTTACCCATAAGGAAACTGAAGCTCAGAGAAGTGAAGTGACAAGCCCTAGATCACACAGCCAGTTGGTGAAGAAGCCAGCCTAGAATCCAGGTTTCCTGATTGTTTCCACTCTACTATAATGCTTCCTTTGAAAAATTAAGTACCTATATAATATCTTTTTAAACTAACTCTGTATTTCACCACTCAATATGTACCAACTTGAGACCATCAAACTTTTTTTTGGATAACATTAAATAGTTGCTCTCCCATTGTCATTTTGCCTAACTATAGCTCATATCTACTTGGAGAACAGTATCAAGACTTTTCCTCTAATGTGTTTGGTGCTTACTCAATGCCAAGTTGAGTGCCTAGACTATCATGTTTGATGGAGAGGGAGATTAAATTTCTGCCTCATTTTCTGCCTCTAAGAGCATGCCATCCCCAGCCCCCAGATAATCTTGTCCTGCAGCCTTGGTGGTGTCATGAATTAGTCTTGCAGGAGTCTGCTGCTTCTGGAGGGCTAAGCAGAGAATCAAACCCTCCCTTTGTAGTGGGACAAGCTGCTGGAGAAGTGATTGATATTGTAGACAGAAGTAAGACTTCAAGGAAGGAATAAGCAGATAAGTGGGGTAATAAGTAGATAATACTACTGCTTTGCACTTAGTGTCTTTTATCTGAGCATCTGAAGGCAGCTGTATCCTCAAACGTCAAGGCTCCTCTGTGTAGAGAGAGAATGGGGTCTTTCCTTTTACTTGGTGGCCTCCTCCACGATCCATAAATCAGTGAAAAGATTTCCAAAGGGAGACCAGTGGTAAAGATTTTTTTTTCCTTTCTCTGGGAAGCTAAGCCACCAGGATATGAAGCAATCGCTCTAAAAGTTATCTTAATCTTGATGCAATGTTCTGTATGCACTTTCCCTTACAATGTTTGGATCTGAAAAAGAAACTTCTACTGTAACCAACTAAGGCATTCACTGTATTTTTTAATCCCTTTAATTGTGTCAGACTCACTCCCTTTGAGTAATTCTCCTTCTTGCATTTATTTTACTCCTCAAAAATTTCCCTTGTAAATTTTATTTTAGGTCAAAGTCCTTACATAGTAAATCTTTCAGACAGCTTCAGGCCATTATGGCTCCAAGAGACCATTGTGAAGTGAAGCTGTGTTTAATAAGGTTGATGGACCCCGTTAGAGATCTCTTAGAGTATGCCTTCATTAATTTTGTACACATCTTGTTAATTCAGAGAAAGATGGTAAGTTGCTAAGCCAAAATTGTTTCCTATTGGCAGACCATGACTTAAAATTCAGAAGGCAATTCCTAGGACAGTTAGAGAACAATACTGCTGCCACATGTTTTTGTAGGTAACTCTGTCTCTTGTTTAACAGAGGCTAGCATAACTTTCTAGACGTTAAACCACCAAATATAAATACTGAGCGCCATTAAAAAATTGTTGAATCATCCTCTCCGTCTCTGGCATTTTTGTTTTATTTGCTAGTTTAACTGTGTTGCGTGGGTTTTGTTTTGTTTTTAATCATAGAAATCTTAGGGTTAGGAGAGATCTTAAAGGTCATCAGCTCTAATCAGACAAGAAGTCTGGCTTTTAGCTCCATAATTACAATATGTTAGTAACTGGCATAACCTTAGGAGGAAAAGAGAACACAGATTCATCCAGTCTTTGTCCCCTGAAGATCAGAAAAATATCACTGGTTTGGGGGGAGAAAAAAAAAACACGTAATTCATAGCTAGATGTTTCAGGTTTTACGGTTTGTCTAAAGGTAAATTTGCTTTCTTTTACCGAACAGCGTTTCCTTTAAAACAAATTTCGTACTTGGCAGAAGATAAAAAATAACTATGTATTTTAATACTGCTTCCACAGCCAAATTTCATTGTGACCAAATTATTTTGTGAACTGATGGTTCTCAAGTTGAGATAATTAAAGATAAAATGTGAAAGAAATTGTGTGTGTGTCAGTGTGTGTTTAGAGGCAAGGGATATGGTAAAGAGAACACATAGATACTACATGTGTCACTGTTTGGCAATCTCAGCATACTATTGGTTACTGTAATGTCTTCTAATTTTCCCTTCCACTTTATAGTTGATAAAACCCTCTATCTCATTTAACAATCCTCACAGTTACCTTGTAGGTGACATGGTGTAGGTGGTGGTATCCTCATTTAATAAATGTGAAAACGGAGTTTCAGGTTTTCCCTAGGCCCACAGATTTAGCAACTGTCCGAACCAGGACTTTAAGGCAGACCTTTTGACTTGATGCCACTGCTCTCCAAGCCAAGTTCAAAGTGCTTTCAAATATAACGTCAGATATAGCACATCAGTCTGTTATTATGAAGTGCTGTACAAAATGTTAGTAAATACTGTCATCAAATACATCCTCCAGACCCAGGTACTCAATTGGCTGTCTAGGGTGTAAGTCTACACTCTATAGAAAGGAAATCGAGTTAAAAACTACATGTAAATAAGTCATTTGCCATGAACTGAGTCCACTTGATTTAGCTTAGTAGGTAGATAAGGTTTTTATGACTCCAAACTCATCCTCCTCTGTCAGTCTTATTTCCTCTTTTTTTCACCCCAAACCTGGAGGATGCTGCTCCTCTTGCTAGATTCTGTGTTCTGCCCTTTCAGTGTAAGGTGAAAAGAACCTTCTGCACAATGACCTAGATTGTAATGTCACTTTTTCCTCTCATGTTTCTGCTTAGTTTTGTCTTTCTATTTGTTTGTGTGTGCTCTTTTCTTCCAGGCTTTTGTAAAGTAGCTTCCAGCACACCTGGGCACCTATTATACTTTTTTGAGTGTCTGTAGTATCTTATCATCATGTTTTACTAATATCTCTCATTATTGTTATCTGTCTTCTTTTTGAAGGCCTAAACTTAGAACTGAAAAACTTTTCACCAAAGAGAAACAGATGTTAACATCGACTCACACCTTAATCTGTTTATTAGAGAACCTATCCTAGCGATGAAAAACATGACAGATTTCAAAGCAGAACTTGAGGAAACCGAATGGGGTGCATGAGATGTAATTCTGGTATCCTTGGAATACAAGCCATGGTGACGTGTGTAAATGTGTATTTCTCTTAGTTAAATGCAATGGATAGTGTAATTCTTTCAAATAGGGATGCAGTACTAAGAGTGAGGAGATCCACTTCATATTCAGAAAACAGTTGCAAAACATTGGGACACTTATTTTCCACTTTTGAGTTTTATGTTGTCTATCTCTAGAATGAAAAGGTTTGGTTATAGATTTCCAAGGTCTCTTAATGATGTAATATTCTTTAGTTCTAGTTTAACCAGTGCTTACAATTACTGCTCATATTATTATCACTATAAGCCAGATATTTTCTTTCATCCATTATCTTTGGAATACCACATTTCCCTCCAGAGAAAGAGTCAGAACCCTTTCTCCTTTCCCTCCTCTTCTTGCTGGGGCACAAGAAGAGAAAGTACCACTATTGTTATGGTTGTGTCCACTTAAAGTCCTAGGAAGTAATAGGAAAAGGATTTATGAGCAAATGCTTCATTGATTGCCAACTACTGAGACTCATCGTCTCATAGAAGAGTCATGATGAGGACATGAGTCCGTGTGTTTGGATTCCTTTATTATCCTGAGAACATAGAGCAGCCCCTGCTAGGTTAGAGTCCTCCAAAGCTGTGGATCTGTTAGGAGGACTGGTTTTGCTTTACAGTTCTAAACGTAAATGTTAGCTGCAGATGGGCGGAACATTGAACTCTCTAATTAGCCTTGCAGGTCAGTCTTTACAGAAACAAGGTTATAGGACCCAGCAGTTTAAAAAGGCATTCTGTGCATTGTTTGCTAAAGGTCAGAGGACAACCGCTGTTGTGACAGTTGGGTGGACTTGGCAGGCACACCTCTCTGGGGAGGATGAGACAGAGAAGAGCAGTTGATGTTGATCTTTGGTGATGGCAATGGCAGAAGACAGTCCCTGGAATTCTAGGGTCTTTTATATCCTTTCAATTCACATGGAGATTTTCCATTTTTAATCTGAGTGAGAAAAATAGAATCATAGGAAATAAGAGATTATCTATCCCTGCCCTTTATCTTCAGCCCTTTAAATCATAAATCATAAAGGCTTAGTTACCTTAAGTATGAGAAAGATAAAGAGAATTCAAGTCCACCAGTCTTATTCCAACATATCCTCCTACTCCATCATCCATCTCCCACATCACCCCATGTTCACCTAACTCCATCTTGTTGTTCTTTTTTTTTTTGGTGAGGAAGATCAGCCCTGAGCTAACATCCATGCCAATCCTCCTCTTTTTGCTGAGGAACGCTGGCCCTGAGGTAACATCTATTGCCAATCCTCCTCCTTTTTTTTTCCCTTTTTCTCCCCAAAGCCCCAGTAGATAGTTGTATGTCATAGTTGCACATCCTTCTAGTTGCTGTATGTGGGATGCCGCCTCAGCATGGCCAGACAAGTGGTGTGTCGGTGCGCGCCCGGGATCCGAACCCCGGCTGACAGTAGCGGAGCGCGCACACTCAACCGCTAAACCACAGGGCCGGCCCCCTATAGTTCTGAATACATCATTTCATACCTCTGTCTTTTGGCCCATGCTATTATTTTATTTTAGGAACATCTTCTTCCTCTTCCTCTTCTTCCAAAATCTTCTTCAACCTTAAGACTCAACTTCTTATCTCCTCATGGGGAATTAATCATTCCTTCTTCTATGTTTGCATAGAACTTTTACTTGTAACTTAACACTTCCTTAGAGATTGTTTTAGTTACTATTAGTTACTATTTACATATATTTCATCCTGATTTTGTAAACATATTAGTTTTTTTTAGGTATTTCTCTTCTGCTAGATCAGGAAGTCTGAGGACAGATACCAAGTCATATTCTTCTTTGAGTCTCATTGCAGGACCATGTACAATAAAGTGTACAGTTAATGTTTGAAATGAAATGTGTATGTGTGCAGGTATGTGTGTGAGAAGAAATAAAATGGTCTCTAACTGATGGGCTCTAATATCCCTTCTTGCATTAACATACCCCAAATAGATCTATGATTGGAACTTAGAATGAAATCGAATCAACTAATTTTTTTTTTTTTTTGAGGAAGATCAGCCCTGAGCTAACATCCATGCTAATCCTCCTCTTTTTGCTGAGGAAGACAGGCTCTGAGCTAACATCTATTGCCAATCCTCCTCCTTTTTTTTTT
Organism: Ceratotherium simum simum; assembly: GCF_057802395.1. Lineage (NCBI taxonomy): Eukaryota > Metazoa > Chordata > Mammalia > Perissodactyla > Rhinocerotidae > Ceratotherium > Ceratotherium simum. Next base: position 33,916,490 of record NC_141914.1, on the reverse strand, counting down.
TTTTTTCCCCTAAAGCCCCAGTAGATAGTTGTATGTCATAGTTGCACATCCTTCCAGTTGCTGTATGTGGGACGCGGCCTCAGCATGGCTGGAGAAGCGGTGCGTCGGTGCGCACCTGGGATCGGAACCCAGGCCGCCAGTAGCAGAGTGCGTGCACTTAACTGCTAAGCCACGGGGCTGGCCCATAAATCAACTAATTTTTAATCAGCTACTAGTTGCTTTAACCTTGACTTTCAATTTTCTGTCTAGATTCACTAGTTAGGAAGAGAGAGGAGGTAAAACTCAAATTTGACAGTTTTCCCAATGAGGTGAACCAATAAGCATTTTTGACCTGTTCCTCTCTAGTAACGATGGAGATGAAAAGGAAAGTGGTCTGATGTTGGAGGATCATGCATGAATTTTAGTTTACCTAGTCTTCTAGCTATTGACCGTAACTAAGAATTTATTGTGGTTGCTAAATAAAAATGATAAGAATGGGGACTGTTTGAGGAATGAGTTGAGCGAGAAGAAACTGAATGTATCTTTTAAAGAGATGCTGAGACTGAAGCATTTGTACTCTGGTTTGGTCATCATCTTCCTGCCAGACTCGGGACACACCACTTATACTGTCGTTGACTCAGCCCTGTGTCACTGCAACTTAAACCCCTCCTCCTGCAGAGAATGTATCTGAATTACAAAACCTAGTGAATAAAAACAAATAATTAAAGAAGATTGCATAAATAGTTGATTAAGATGGGAGCAGTATACCCATTTCATTCACTTAGCAACTGAGTTACAAATAATTCCTCAGTTTTATTTTTCCTTTTGTTGGGTCCGGCTGCTTCAAAGCTTGTGTGTGTGTATTTTCAGATTATTTGCCTTATGTTTTTTTCTGTGATTTGAACACAACTGTACTGGTTTCCATTTGAAGAAATGGTTTCTTCATTTTTATTAAGAGGCTATAATACTTAGTTTCCCTTTACTTTTAGGCAACATATATTTTAATCCTAAAGTAAATTTCAGTCTTTGCTGGAAATTACCTATCTTTTTTAGATGCAGCACTCCTCTTGAGTCTTTTCTTTATCTCTCTGTGACAACTCTTGCAGAGTTGTCCAGTTAATGATCGATGCAGATAATGTTTTCTTACAAAATCAGACCGGTGGCCTCCGTAGGCTAGAAGATCTGGCTTAACCACTTGGGTCTCAGAGGCACACCTACTTGGTTGCACCACTTTTTAATCGAGTTGTGAATCAGGCTTGGGAAGCTGGAACTAAGTCAGTTTATTGTGTCTGTAACAGTAGGAAGCTCAGGAGATCAACACGAAAGGGAAAAAGCTGCTGAATGGGAAAGAATATCTTTGGGAGTCATTTGTGGCAACAGGACCTCTCATTTCTCCTACAGAGCATGCAAAGAAATTGATTTGCCCCGAGACTGAATTCCTCCCCCTTGTTGGGCATGTGTGTGAGAGGGTAATCTTTTTTTGTGACAGGGCAACTTGTGTAGCACAGGGGAGCCTGCAGCCTTAAGCATAGTTAGTGTGTGAACTTGAATATAACATTTAACCCCTCTGTAATGTGATTTCATTATCCGAGGATTGGGGATAATAAGGCCGTGCCTGCTTTACAGATATATCTTATGGATCAAACCAGAATAGTCATCTGGAAAACAGAATTTGAGTGCCTGTTCTGCGCTTTCTAAACTGCAGGAAGTACAGAACTAAATGGGGCACCACCCTTGCCCTGAAGCTAATTTTAGTGCAAGAGCCATGAAAACAGAATTAAAAAGTAACGAGATGAGATCTATAAGAATATAGGTATCCCCAGAATCGGGTAAAAATTTAGAGGCAAAAGCAACTGGCTACCTAGAGAAGACAAGACTTGATCTACGGAGGCTGGCACAATGCTGGGTACATAGCAGACACTCAAATGTTGAATAAAATGGAGGAATGCGTTGAAGGATGCATTTGAATTTGCCTATCAGAGAGAATAGAGGAACCAGGGTGTACGAAGTTGCAAAATTATGAAATATAAGATATATATGCTCTTAAGCTGCAATGCATGATACACATCCTAATGCTCTTATTATATAGTCCCAAAGTGCTGCAGCTCTCTTTGCCCATTAATAGAAAATTTTCAATAGATGTTCTCAATTAAGACTATACTAGACAGAAATATAGAATATTTTAAAGCTAGAATTGATTGTGGGGTTCTTACCACAACATTTACATGTACCCTGGGACTTGGATTTGGTTTTCCATTTTGGTAAATAATCTCCAGGTTTCACCTCCAAACCTTGCTTACTAGGCCTTGTTTTTTTTTTTTTTTTTTTCTTTTCTTTTTGCTGAGCAAGATTCATCTTGATCTAGCATCTGTGCCAGTCTTCGCCTATTTTGTATGTGGTCACCGCCATAGCATGGCTTGATGATTGATGTAGGTCTGCCCCCGGGGTTCCGAACTCTCGAACCCAGGCTGCTGAAAGCAAGGACTTAACCACGCAGGACTTAACCACTACGCCACGGGGCCGGCCCCTAGGCCTTGCTTTTTAATTCCCATGTATGCTTCACTTTCTTCTGTACTCAGGACAAAAATGACACTAGGAAGCCACTTATTTTTATGTCTTTATTATTTTGGGGTACCAAGTCCTCCTACGCCCCTCACTTAGAGTGAGTGGAAATGGTTTCTGCAGACAGGTTCTTTTTCCCCAACGGCCCGTTGTCACAGAGAGAAGACATTGGAACTCTCTGAAAGTCTGAATTAAAAGAGGCAAAATGTGATTTTTCCCTGGAGTTCATCCAGGACTCCAAAGTCAATACCCCTATTTAAAATTTTGCCTAGGGATTTTTTTTTTCCTGGAAAGGGCGGGGAGGATTTACGTAAGAAAGAAAGCTGAGTTGCCTCAAAATACAGCCTCCAGGAAAAATGAGGCATCCCCTGCCCAACTTATTATTCATGCTGAGGAAAGAAAAGTTAAGGAACTAAAAATGAAACCTAAAATCTCCAGAGCTGAAAGCTTCGTAGAGATCAACTGGTCTCTAAAATTAACTATCTCCCGGGCCTATCAGGAAGGAATTACCGCAAGGGAAAGATGTGAGATATAAAGTTGATAGGGAAGTTGTCTGTCTTCATCAACAGTAAAATTCAGATCATGGTTCAATGACAAACATGAACTCCATGGAGACTAGAATCACAGTAGTATAGGATGCCGAATATGTAACAAAAGTCAGTCCAATTAACAGACTGGACAACGGCAAGGTCGACGGGGAAGTGTCCTGCTTCAGCTCATCAATTTACGGCAGAGCCAGAACTTAAAGTCTACCACTCCTGGGACAATACCCTTTCATGCACGATCCTTAAAGGCAAAATAGGTTGCCTTTCCTATGGTTTTAGGTGGGGTAAATTGTTTAAAAGCTGGTATCATATTGGAATATAACCCAGTATGGAACCAGATGGAAAGCTATGTGTTATGCGATTAGCTTGAGTGAATATTTGTTCATTATCTATCCATTCAACAAAAGGGACTAACTCAAAATCACGGAGGGGAGAACTGGCCCCCAGTTTCAGCTGTTGATTCCAGTGCTTTTTCCACTCTTCCAAGCTGGAAGTTGACGGCATCATCTGTGACCACAGACATTACTGTGGCAGCAGCCATTTGGAGGGTATGGCAGTAAGGAGAAAGGAAAGTTATTGAATATAGTTTTAATCAGACTATCTATTGAAATAATGTAAAATCTAGTGTTTAAAAAAATAAGAATTTATAGAAGATATTTAGTAATTATGTCCAGAACTACAGATATGAATAAACAAAAGGATAAAAGGGTACTGAAATCTATTTAAAACCTATCATAGACTAATGATGGCTACAGAGTTGGTTAGGAAGCTAAATGTTGTAACATGAGCTAAATGTTAAATGTGATAATACGAGTTATAATATTTTGATTTTTACGGATGAAGATTCAGAAAAGCTAAATAAACGCACCAGTTTTCACACACAAGTTGGTTTGATTTAAAGACCTGCCCTTTGCAAAGTAGACCGATCAATGGGGATGGAGATGAGTGTGTTCACTTTAGTGAATAATGTGCAATGGCAAGAGGAAGAAGTTAATTTTGTGCGTGAGGTTTTACTCTAAAATGTTGAAAATATTTTAAATAATAGTAGTTGCTAAAGACGTTGTGGTGGAGTGGGCTCTGTTTTGTATTGTTGGTCTAAACATAAACTGACATAATATGTGGAAATCAATATAGTATTATCTATTGGTCTTTAAAATATTTTTATCCTTTAATTGAATAATTCAGCTTCTAATAATGTATTTTAATTAATAGTATAGTACTTTTTGCTTTAAGATTATAATGTTAAAGCAAAATAGAAGCAACTTGAATGCTCAATTAATGGGAAATGGCTAAATGATTTCAGTAAGACTATGTAGCAATTTAGAAACATGGTATTTAAAAAAAAAATACATGTAATGACCTGAGTACACACTCCTATTAGGCTAATTTTTAAAAATAGGCATATGCATATATTTATACAGACAGATATATACATATTTAACAAAATGTATATTTAATATATACTATCATATGTAAAGTTTGTAAAACACACAGTTGTTTTATGTGTGGATTATATATCTGTGAAAAAGAATATACCAAAATGTTAACAGTAATTACATGTAGGTTCTGGGATAAATGACCACAGAAATCATTTTTATGTAATAAAGTAATCAGAGTTCTTATTTCAATATGTATAATACTAAAAAACAAATAAACTTTGAAAATATATGACAAACATGTCAAAGAGTTAACATCTTGGGGCTGGCCCAGGGGCGTAGCGGTTAAGTTCGTGCACTCTGCTTAGGCGGCCTGGGGTTCGTGGGTTCAGATCCCGGGCGCGGACCTGCACACTGCTCGTCAAGCCACGCTGTGGCGACATCCCACGTACAAAAAATAAAAGAAGATTGGCACAGATGTTAGCTCAGGGCCAGTCTTCCTCACAAAAAAAAAAAAAAGAGTTATTATCTTTATTAATAAGGAAAACATTACTACTGCAATGGGGTAGGGTTTGGGGGGAAGGCAAATGATGTTATTAGATCATTGAAAGGAGAAATGCAGAGGGATAAGAAAAATATTGAAGTATATTTCATCTCACTAGCAATCAAAGGGATTCATATTAAAATGAGAAAATATTTTTTTCATTTGTAAAATTGGAAAAGATAATTTTCAATACTGTGGTCCTTATCCTCATACAAATGCAATTTGATGAGTTCTTTTGGAAAATAACTTGATTATGTACCTAACAGGTGACTTAAGTCCATAACCTCTGACCCAGTACTTTTAGTTGTTGGAATACTGAACACGGGAAAATGCTCATAATACTATGATAACTTAAAAAAAATTATGTTGAGTATGATCCTGATTTTGTTTTCAGACTACATACATAAACATAGGAGAAAGACCATGGAAATTTTAATGATAATTCTCCATGGTGTGCTTATTGATGACACTTTTTAAATTTTGATTTTTGATTTTTTTACATAAAATTATCACATTATTTTTGTAATCTAAAATTTTTTAAATTCAAAATGAAAGATAATGTGGGGACAGATGATCTTATTTGTACACCTATTTACTTGGACTGTTTTGGAGCCCTTCAAAAGTAAGGTACTATCTAAATCTGGGGAAGTGGTTAAAAATATTGTTATTATAATCTCAGAGCGGGGTATCTGGTAAATGAGCTGTAGGAGTGCTGTGGCCATGACATTGAAGGAGGGATAAATATGGAGGGGAGGAGATTTGAAGACACAATCTAACTGTACAGCACAGTGTTTGCGTGTATTTGGGGGCCAAAATGCACAGGTTCTAATTTCGATTTCACCATTTAGCATTTGTCTGCATCTCAGTGTCTTCATCTTCAACTTTAAAATAGGGTTAATAGCAGTACCTAAATCATAAATATTTATAAGAATTAAATGTTTGATATATATAAAGTGCTTTGAAGAGTGGCTGACCCATAAAAAATACAAAGAGAGAGAATCTAACCCCTGCCCATTTTACCTTCTGCTTGAAGGTTTACAAAAATAAAAAAAAATCGTAGCTTCAGTACAACTGTAAAATTTAGGACAAAACTCATCTCCCCTTCTCTGCCCATAACGCTTATGCATTTTTCAGAGCCTAGCTAGTGACCCTAAAATGGATATGATCTTATATCTTGCTTTGGAATTTAGCCTTAGACTAAAGGGAAAATTAATTTAGTGAATTAATTGAGTGGCCTTCAATAGCTTCTACAAATACTAATTCTTCTCACCTATCTGGAGCAAGAGGGGAAGGAAATGATTTAACTTGAGAAAGATCAGAGCTTTGAAAGTTACCCAGTGTGTTCTGCTGGTCATCCTTTAACTTTATGGTAGCTGGCATTAAAATGATCTAATTGATTTTGTTCTGCAGCAGCCAGGAAAGTCCCAACATTTATTAGCTTTCACATATGCTCTATAAAAGTCCTATCTTTTTGACTATTGCAGGTTTATCATGCTGACAATTTTCCCCATTGACAAATAATTATTGAGGGTTTGAGGTACTGTGCTTAGATTGAAAGCATCATTTTTTCCCTCTTCTATTTTAATTAGATATTGTGCATTGATTCCTACAGGAAAAGCATCTGTGTCATAATAAATACCTTGGGTAAGGAATCTACTGTTCAACTTTCTAGTTCTTTCTTATAAAATTAAACTGTTCAATTGAACTTATAGTCATCAAGCTTTTAGACACTAAATGTGATATGATGAACAGAAATGTACTTCATTCTCAAAAATTCATAGCCTAATGGGGGAGACAGACAAGTGTACAACTTTTTGCATTGTAAGATAGTACTTTATTACTGTTCTTATAGAAAACATTCATATAAAAAAGAGAAGATTGAACTTTAACTAGGGAGTTGTAGAACTCCTCATGAAGGTGGCATTTACAAAATCTGAAAATGTTTTAATTTATCAGGTAAAGACAATGGAGACATTCCAAACTGAGGGACCAGACTGAGCAGAGGGGCAGAAATGGTCAGCTGGGCCATGTAGCAAGCAGCGTGGCATACAGGGAAGGGAAGGTGAGGCTGAGAGGACAGCTTGGGACCAGATTGTGAAGGGCCTTGAGGGCCTGTGGAAAAAGTTGGTTTTCTCCCATTGCCGCTGAGGCGTCCTGAGGACTGACATGTTCAGAGTTGTTCTTCAGGAAAGATGACGATTTTTTTTTTCCCCAGAATGAAGAGCTGTAATATTCAGACCACCCAGATGAAATATCATGACAAATTTGATAAAAAACCAAGAGGAAGTGAAATTGATACTGGGGAAAGGAAGGGGCAAATAGAGAGAAGGTGAAACCAAAAGGCACCAAGCTTGCTTGGTGGGTGGGGAAGGATACCATCACTCCAGAGACATATGGTGACAAAGTGATGGGACGCGGATTCTAGAGGGGAGGGGAGAAAGTGGAGACGTTGCTTGACATTCATTTTTCTACCTCACTCAGGTAGATTTTTGATTAAAGCATAGAAGGATTGATGTTATTTAGAACCGGGTACATATTGTTTCTTGGAGTCTCAACTGCTGCTACAAAAACAAGTCACCAATCTTTGTTTACTTTAGTAAATGACTACGTAATCCTAGTCAAATTTACCCAAGCCTCTCCTAACTTCTCTTTTTCTCTCAATTCAATAGAACTAAGATCTTTATGAGGGAACCCACTAGAACACTTATCTCTATTCCATGGACTCATGAAACCTAAGCATTTCTCTACCCTCTACACCTACCCCAACCACTGAGTGCAGACCTAGATCCATGGAAGCTGGCTTCCATTTTTTACTTTCTAGAATTTTATGGGTTCCATGTTGTTTCCTATCTAACCTTACATAGAGTGGATTAAGAACTTCAAACAAACATTTTCTGTGTGCCAAAGATTTATATACTTGCTTCACTTTCTCACATAGAGATATAAAATGGAACCCATGACATTTGGTATATCATAAAGATGGAATGTCAAATTAGAAAAATATTCAATAAAATGATGAAGATAAGTTATCTATTTGGGGGGAGAGTGGGTCTTCCTTTGATTCTTATACCAATATAGATTCCAAAGAGTTAAAAGATTTTCATGTGAAAAAATTCAAAACCATAATAATATCAGATGATAATATAGTTGAAGAATTTTATACTATTGGGCTGGGGAAGGCCTTTCAAACTATGTTTGAAAAATAATGTCATAGGGAAAAGTGATAAATCGACTATCAAAAAATTAGAATTCTTCTACACTAAAAAGCAAACCACAAAGCCATATACAAGTTTGAAAGACCAGATGTATACATGCATATACACATACACACATACATACATACAGAAGAAAAGTATTTGCAGTACTTATGATCAGGGGTTAATATCTTTAATATACAAAGAGCTCTTACAAGAATAACTGTTAAGAAGGATATTCAACAAAATGTTAACAGTATTGTTTCAGGAAAGCATGCATGTTGATCGCATGTCTTGGATGACTTCTGCTCCCAATACACTGGATTTACAACGGTAGCATTTTCATCCAGAGTGCAGTGCAGACCCCTAATTCTGAGGCCATGAAGCTTTGAGAAATCTGTGAGAAATGGCTGAGAATAGAAAGTTAATGAGCTATAAACAGAATTGTTCTGACTTCTGAGGACTTGGAAAACCCACTTAAGATCTTTGAGTTTGTTTATCTGCAAAATGGGGATAATAATACTTACCTACATCACTAAGTTGTTAGGAAAATTAATGCACATTACTAAACCTTTGAGATCACAGGATAAGCATTGTTGTGTGGTGAGTGCAGAGAATGACTGCTTCTTTCTAATCTCCTGCTTAAATAAAAGCATGATATTTACATCATGTATTCACGCTAATTCTGAAATCAAACATTATCAGACATACTTTAATTAGCTCTTTTATGAAAATGTTTGTGCTAAGTTCAAATTTAAATGGATTATTACTAGTTTTTTATGGTGAAGATACTTCAAAGCAAAAAACATGGATTTTTTTGCCCCAATATATCGTACCTTTTTGTCATTTAAGCATCTTAATATGTGTACAATTTGATTGCTTCAATTCTACAGTTCACAGATGAGCAAATTGAGGTACAAATATCCAAATATAATAGGAGAAATGTGAATAATCCTTTAAATCACTTCCGTGAATTCTGGACAGAAATTCTTATCTTTGTAATGGTCTTTAGAAATTATTTAGTTCTGCCCCTCATTTCACAAATGAGGAACCTGAATCCAGAGTGGTTAAGTAACCTGCCCCAAGGGCAGAGCTAGCTAAAGGCAGAGCTGGAACAGAGCCTGTATTCTCCTAGTTATTCCTGTTGCAACCTTCAGTCCAGTGCTCTTTCCCCTCAACTACCCAAAGCACTCGAGTAGCCATAGCAGATATGTCCTGTCTTATATATAAGATACATGTCTTAGATTTTGTCCAGAATCTTGTAGATATGTTAGAGATCATAGTCAGACTTGATCGTGCTGAATGCTGGGGTGGTACATAGAAGGAATTTGATTTTTTAGTCCATCAAATCCTGTTGGGAATCTTTTGACTTTGTGAAAGATGACATTTGCTTACATTTTGATAAAATATCATCAGCACTTGAAACTGTGAACCCTAGATTTAGGAGTTCAAATGGTTAGACTACCCCATTAGTGTAAAAAAGAATCCAATAATAACTCTCTGGGCAGTTGTGCTAACAGCAGTTACTCTAGAGCATTGATTCTCAAGCCTGACTCGTTCAGAACTTCCTAGTGGGGTATATAAAATACAGATGTAGGGCCCACATCCCTGAAGAGTCTGATTCAGTAGATCTGGGGCCAGGTCCAGAAATCTGTTTTTAAAAAGCACCCTGGATGATTCTCAGGGTCACCCAAGTTTTTGAACCACTGGACTAGAATACAGCTCTAAGAAAGCAACCATCTGCTTTCCACTGTAGGCCCTGAAGCTGTCAGTGGGTATAGAATTTAAATACATGGTACAAATAATTACACTAAATTTTGTAAGTAATTTCTTTTTTTTGCCTTGTAGTCAGTGCTCATTTGGTTAATTACAGGTGGTAAGAGGTCATCTTCCCAATATTTCAGTGAAGAAATGAACATTATGTCTGACGTAAATTTGTAACATTACAGAGTGTTGTTGTATTCTTGGACACTTGAGATCAAATGATGTTACTGACAATTTTTTGCAAAGAAAGAAACCTTCTTATCAGTAACTCAGGGGCTTTAAAGTAAGTCTCACTCCAATGATCACATCATCCTTTATGTGCATGCATTTTATGGATGTGAGATAGGAGGCAAATCCAAAGTCATGAATATATTTGCAAGCTTTATTTACAAAGTTTATAGACAAATCTAGTCTGGCTTCTAATTTTCTTCTAATCTTCTTGTCTTCTAAATTTTAGAAGAAATCTAAATATTCACTTATAGATATCTTGGCCAGTTGTAACTTTCAGGAAGGACCAAGGGAATTGATTTCCCAAGTATGGGTGGGGATGTTTAGATCTAAATTTAACTGAATTACATGGAATACTCAGCAGTAATGAAAGTATTGTAATGAATCACACAAAAACCATCAGGGTGCATTTCGTCTTCTAAATTATGGTAATCAAGGCCAGATTCTACATGAATGTTCTTATGTATTTATATAAATATATTTTTAAGGCAAAAGCTAATTGGTTTCTCACACTTTTAAGATTTATTCTTTCTATTAGTAATTTATTATCTGTTTAGAGAAAAAGATATTATTTTTGAACATTAATAAAAGCTAAATACAATAGAGAAAATAAATATTCAAATAGATAAGCTATTGTATTGATTCCATGTCTCAAGAAATAATGATAGAAAGAAGCAGTTTTTTTTTAAAGGGCATTAAAAAAAATGGGCACATTTCCCAGGATTTCTATTTCCTGTACATAATAGGGATGTTTGTTTATTTTTACAAGTTAACGGGACCAATGGTTTAAATTGTTACTGAAGTATGCTCTGAAAAATCAAGTGGCTTATGTTGGCTTGGTTTTGATGCAACCACTGGCATTTCTCTGGGGAGAATAAGTTGAAAACTTTTCAGCTATCAGGCAGTGGACTTTAATTGTTAAACTGAGGAAATATAACTGTGGATTTGAGTATTTTTCCCCCAATTTCTAACTTTGTATAATCATCCTTGAAACTCCACTTGGAGGTTTAAAAAAAAAAACAAACCTTCCAAAAGCTTTCCCTAAAGTTTTACTTTTCAGTTGCAGTGTAAAATAACTTTCTGAAATGCCTTCTCTAAATCCTGGTGGTGGTACGGGTTTGTGGTTTGTTTGGGGAGATTTTGTTTTGTTTTTAGGAGAGAGTGCACTTTCTTATGAAAGGGACAAGGGAAAGTTTTACCTGTCTGTCTCTCTCCTGTTTTTTTTTCTTTCTTTCTTTCTTTTTCTTTTAAAGATTGGTGATAAGGAATTCTAACTACTTAATGAGATGGGAGAGGCCTCACTCCATTGGAGTGGAGGAGTCCAGGTGGAAGGTGATGGATTGGACAGGTAAAGAGAAGAGTCCCGCCCCTCATGCCTATAGTTGGGTATATATTAGGGAACCTAAAATTATGTAGAGAGAGAGAAAGAGAGAGAGGGACTTGAGTTCTGTTATCTTCTTAGTAGATTCCTATTGTAAGGGTCTCAGAGGGGGTGGGGGGGTTGGCAAAATCCTGGAGCCAGAAGAGAGGACAGCGGCATTGATCAATCTTACAGCTAACATGTTGTACCTGGAAAACAATGCCCAGACTCAATTTAGTGAGGTAAGGATTTTAGATTTTAGCACTCTATTTAGAGGTGCTTTTTCATTTTTATTTTTTAAATAAAAGCTTACATATTGTGGTTCTCCGTCACCCAACGTAATGTTTTTGCAAATTGTATATAGGAATCTCCTTTTCTTGGTAAATGTTTTCTGTGGTGACTGTAAGATTTTTTTTTCTTTAAGTAGGAGATGAAACAGTAGGAGAAAAGAGAGAAGAAAAATTTCTGGGTGACATTATGTATTTGAAGAAACCCAATATTCAGGAGTTTATGAAATCACTTTTTTTAAGTATAGACTGAGAAAGCAGATCACATTCTGCTAGATACATTGAAATGACTCCTCTGTTGGGTATTCATATCTCAGTGAGACAAATTAGTTCACTGTGTCTTAACTCAGTTAAGTTCTTAGTTCTATCTCCAGACTTCATCCTAAAAGCAAATGAAGCTTTTTTCAAAATAATCAGGTGAGATTTTTTTTTAAGCCATCTTCATTTTGAATTCTATCAATCCAGAGACCTACCTTAATCCTGAGGGGACTTCAGTCACGTCCCTATTGTCTGGTGATTGACTTAGACTTTCACTGTGTAATGACAAATAAAGTTATCTTGCAGTGATGCATTATTAAATGTTTATACCTGCATACATATCAATGTGTATTATAGCATATAGGATTTTATTTAAGGAATTGATGATTTGCCTCTCTGATCTCTCCTCAAAAATTGTGTCTTAGAGATTTAAATCACTGGGTGAAGGGATAAGAAAGAAAAACTCCTGAAGAGATTGTAAGGCTTTGAGGAAGTTTCCTAAGGTTGAGGGAGGTCTAACAACAATATTAGTTTACATTCCTCAGAATAGGGCAGCTGTGTTGACACTAATCAGATTGGGGGGTGCGGTGTGGAGAGAGCGAGCTCACTGTTTCTGATGAAAATGCTTGCAGGCGAATGCTTGGAAAAGTAGACTCGAGAACTCAAATTGAGTTCCTTAAAATTCAAAACAAAATGCACAGCACTCTGGTGCAAAAGGAGGAGTCCCACGAAGGGCAATGGAGCAGGGCCTGGCTATCATATTGACCGCGCTATTGTCTAGACACCTGAACTGTGTAAATATAGCAGGGGAAATATCGAGTTATCTAAAGAAGGAAAAGGAAGTACCTATTTTCCTTTAAAACATTCAAGCAGGCCTCCTTGTCCTCAGTGGAGAAACTTGAGTTTCTTGTTTTGCTTTAATATTGAAAGTTAGCTTAAAATGTTACCAAACAATTTTTGAAGCATGGAGGTAACTTTTAAGATTATCTTGTTTCTGTTTGATCCAATGTTGTGCAGTTTTAATCGTTAAAAAAATGATCTGTTAGTCATATCATAGCTGATTTTGTGTTTGTCCATAGCTCACATACAGTATTTATAAGCTGGCTGGGATCTATGTGTGTCTAAGTATACAAGGGTAGAAGCAAAGTTGGTTTAGAGGTATCTATTAAAAAAGTATGAAGTTGATGAAAAGTGGAAAGAAATAATTATTTCTCATGAAAGGAAAGACACTGCATAAATACTATGATTAGAAGATATCTGTAGGAATTATTGCCTTTTTTGGAGGCAAAAGAGTCATGTCGTTTGTGAGAGTATGGCATCCTTATGATGAAAGAAAATACCTTTACACGGTTTTGAGTTTTTCAAAACTTTAGGTAAATGTGTGGTCAGGTGCTCAAAAGGCAGCAGTTGTCTGTCTTCTGTTGGAATGCTGCTATTGTACATACAGGATATCTATGAAAAAATATGGCTGAATTCCTCTACCTTCCTGCGTCTTTTTGTATATTTTCATCATGAACTTTACATCCTTCCGCTAGTGTGCATGTTACATGTTATCTTCATGGCTTGACTTCCATTCTACTGCTTAAGAGCAGCTTTCTTTTCCGTATAGGGTTATGTTTTAATATTTAGCTCTCTGTAAACATGCAGTTCTACATCTGAGCATATGAAATGCCTGGGACCACATGGCCCTAAGACTCCTGAAATTTATACAAAGGTTAAAATGTTTTGGGATTCACCTTAAGATACCGTTTATTAGTAATTGTCAATACGGAAACAGCAATTCACTATTATCACACAAAAATTGTTAAAAATTGGGCAGATTAAGAATAAAAAGGCTATGTAACTCCCTGTGAGAGTGAAAGCTATTTTAAAACTATAACACATTCTCTGACATCAAATAATTTTTAATTTGCTAGTAAGTTCTTTGGGTTGAAAATTCAAAAACAATATAAAAACACTATTCCTTCTCTATTCCCTTTTCCACAAGTTGCCAGTTCTTTCCCCCCAAGAAGATCTGGATTTGCGGAAGCTGTTAATGAACAGGAAAGGGTCCGGAAGGGAGGAGAACATGGGCAGGATGTAACAGGCACAGCTTAAGGTTAAGGTTCCACCCTTGGGTGGCAATGGAGAGGCCTCAAGCAAGCACGGCTCCAATGTGCCAGGCATGGAATGACACAGCCTATGGGACTGGTCTCAGGCTTGGAGAGAGAGGCTCCAAAGAAAGGAAATTCTTCACAGATTAAGTTTTAGGTCAACTTTCTTGCCAAAAAACCTGGGCTGTGTGTGTGTGTGTATGAGAGAGAGAGGGAGAGAGAGAGTGAGGCTCCCAAACTCCTCCTTAGAAGGACATTTTTATTAAAAATCCCCATTTGGGGTTTTGGATGAAGAGGAAAAAGTACTTTGGTGAATGAGTTATAGTATTCTAGAACTAAACGGGACTTCAAGGCTCATATACTGAAACACCTCATTTTACAAACTGAGGTTAATGATTTTTCTTTCTGTAGTTGAAAGAGATATAGGTGTATAAATGAGTCCTGTTTACTTAACGTTTTTCTCTTTAATACCAAGGAGAGCTAGAATACACCCTAAAAAGGGCCATTGTGATTCACAGTAGATGCTCCAAAAAGTTTCCATTAGGAACTGATGTGCAAATCTAGTTGAGAGCAGGAAGAAAAGTGCTGAGACAGCGGTATAAGTTCTCGGAGTCCAGGTCATTGCCGTTTCATTGACCCCTGGGCCTGTGTGGTCAAAGGAGGTACAGTAATCTTCCCTATCCCAACTCTGTTTCCAAGGGCTGAAACGTATTTTTCCCAAGAGAGTAACTTTTATCTTAATAATTAACGAATGTATTATCTTAAGCTTCCCTGTGTCGTGCTTCTGAGATGTTGAGCACCACAGGTAAGAGCACGGGAGGTAAGAAGCAGAAGCTGCAGTTTAATTCAGGTGTCAGCCAGGCTCTGTTGCCCTCCAAGCTGCGGTCTTAGATTGTACTACTTGTTTTACAATTGGTTGCCCTCAAGCCCAGAGGGGACTGGGAGAAAGAGATCTGAGATCACAGATCATAGATCATACCTTCCTTCACTATGCTTGGAAAAAAGAGTGGTGAAAACAGTAAATCACTTATCCTTTACCGAGATAAGGAAAAAGCATGTTTAGTTTGTTTTATTTTTTAGAAGAGCAATGATCCTCAACGGGGGGTGGAGAGTATAGTAGGAAGCATGAATGAATGTCTGGGTTAGCTATAGCAACCAAAAAAATATCGTTCGCTCTTACATCTTACCACATACTTTTTCTGAATGCAAAGTTGCTAGAATTTTCTGAGACAATGAGCATATACAGAACTTAGAGTCTATATTCTTTCTATTAAGGGAAGATATATATCTGAGGTCATGAGATTTTGTGTTTATCAAGGAAGAATATGGGTCAAACAGTTAAGGACTATGTTATCACAAATGTACCTAAGTTTGCTTTGAGATACATGTGATTGCTTTGGGTGGGACCTGAGCTGGTGGGGCAGAGAGGGATAGGTAAAAATCCTCCCTTCATAGTAATATTATGAAATTAAACTTTTTTCCCCGGTTGAATACATTTTTAACTTCTAATTGTTTTATGTCATTTAATAAATAAGGAAGAGTGAACACAGATACCAGAAACATACCTCAGTGAAAAACAACTTAGTTATTTCCATAAAATGTTACTATTATGAAAATAAAAAATTTTTCAGGCCCAATGGACTCAGAATTTTCTTTTGAATGTATAATGAGAAAAAAGTCAGATGACTGATGTAGCATTATTGTCCGGTGCCAAGTCAGTAGACTCCGATGCCTATGAAGGGTGGCCAGTAGGGTAGCAGATTTTGTTCTGTAAGAGAATGGATTGAAGTGTCAAGGTAAAACAGTTGATCCAAAAGTTAAGCTATACATCTTATTCCTAATCTTCTCTTAAGAACACAATTTGGAGGCACAAGAAAATAGTGAAATGTGGCTTATTAATTTGTTACTTCTCTAAATATTTTATAATGTTCCCTTATACCTTTTAGTTAACTTGTACTTTGTAATATTCATGAATAGTAGTATGGAGGAGGAGAAACTTAGGTTAGAAGAAGGACTGACACTCGTTTTGAATAAATGTTTACTGAACATTGTTGCATGTAAGATGGTACATAGGATATGATAATGAGTAATAAACAGTTCCTATACCAAGAAGTTTACAGTTCATAAGGGGAATAAATACATACAGTTATAATACAGGAGAGATCTTCAGTGTCATATGAGAAGTGTGAGCAAGATAATAAAAAAAGTCAAAGAGAAAGAGAGTAGCTGGAAGCAGGAGGACCGAGAAAGTCGACATGTATATATAGGCTGCAGTTGCACTCAGAAGGACAGGATGAACTTTCTAAGTCCTAGCAATGTAAGAGGGAGGGAGGATTTCGGGTGAAAAAACAAGCATCAGCAGAAGCACAGAGGTGGGGTGAATGCTGATGTACTCAGAAATGTCAAATAGTTCAGATGGAATTGAAAGTATGAAAGAATTAGGAAATAGACTTGGAAATGGAAGACAGAATGGCCCATGGAGGGCCATAACACATTTAATATAGTGGCCGTGATAACCCATGGCAGGAATTTGAACAGAGGAGAGGAGTCATTGGAGCTATGGTAGGGTACACTGGGAAGGATAAATGGCTTCGCTCAAGACGACTTAGAAGTATAAAAATGCATTTCTCTGCATTGTACATTGACTGCCTGTTTTGCAAGGATATCCGTCACTTCTCTGGGACCTTTGGAAGGGCAGACATGGATTGTTTCTAAAGTCTCATATGACTCGTGTATTCTTTGCCCATGGCTCTCTTTAATAGCTGTGGTCTGTGCCATAGATAAGTTGGGAACCATTGGTCTTGGTTTATCTTTATTTATGCTTGCTATTCAAATGTAATTATTAATAGCACCACTTTCACTTTCAAAAGTATTCCATTTAGAAGACCAAGTATATAGTCACCCTGTAAATAAAGACCCCACTTTTTATTCCATTCTTTTCCCCAACCCCAAAATGAAAAAGTAATATAAATTTGGCTGTAAACCAGATACAGTGATTTTGATATCCTAGCCACAAACCATTTAGATTATTTCCCGCACAAAAAGAAGCATTTCCTTACAACCCAACTAACTGAGAGCTAATTAGGTATAGTCACAATGCTAGGCACTGTAAGGAAAGCAGGAATGAGTAAGTTGCAGCCACTGGCCTCTGAGAATTCACAATCTTATGGTGTACATAAGGTGTTTATACATGACTCCAGTATAAAACAAATTGTGGTAAAAGACATCAAAGGCTCTCAAAGACAGTGAAAATGGTTCAAACTGTTTATGACGAAGGTAATATTTCACATGGTTTGAGGACCAGAATTTAGCCAAGGGGGGAAGGGAGCAAGGTCATTCTGGGTAGAGGGTAGAAAATTAATAAAAATTCAAGGAAGAACTGCATAGGACCAGATGAAAGAGCATGATATATTGACTTGAAAAGAGAATGTGTTGACTTAAACACTGATCTGTATTTAATATGTAATACATAATCCAATTTAATATGTATGTCTAAATGGAAAGCTTTTGTAGAAACAGCAACAAAAGATGGTAGGGGCTTTTATCTCAGTAAGAGCTAGAACTCATGCATATTTTGAAAGCGTAGGCAGTGTTCAGAATTAGAGGTTCAAAACTTTGGCTGCATGGTGGAGGGGCGATAGATAGCATCCTACAGGGAGGGAGAGGAATTATTAGCCTAAGTGATTGCTTCTGCTGGGTGAAGTTGAAGGTTTCCTATTCCCATTCCTTAGACCTCTATAGAGACAGATAAGGTGCCTGACCCTTACAGGGACTCTGTAATTACATTTTTAAATTAATCAAAGCTAGGAACAAAATCCAGATAGATTCTCTATGTTAATTAGGATTAACTTTATTTTAAAATAGTCATCTTAGAATCAGGAAAGGAAAACCTTTTTCTCTGGTCACTGCTCTAAATGCAGATAGTAATCCTGGAACTAAATGTGAGAGAATATGCCAAGTATGACATTTGTCCAAGATGAGAATCCCAGTTGGGAAATAATAAAGCAGAAGCAAATATGAATGTCCATTTAAGAAACAAACAACCCCCAAATTAAACAAAAAACAGCAACAACAAAAAATCAAGATCTTAGTATCTCAAATTTTTAAAAAAATTTGCCATAAAATTTTCAAATTCCATTTTGGACAGGGATACACATTTGCACTTAAGATTTTAACAGAAATATTGGAGGGAAGACGTGTCTTTACCCACATTAATATTTTCTCCTTCTACTAAACCTCTTTCATCACTTCCATTGCACCCAGGAAGAAAATGTAGGCAATTTCAGAGGTAATAGTGGGGTAGGCGAGGGTAGGTACAGGGGAGGACACTCAGTGATTTGATTTAAAGGCAAAGGGAGGGGGTAGGAGGGAGAACTGGGCTCTATGATAAAAGGGGGGGGGAGATCCAAGCTCGTCTCTCATTCCTTTCTCTTCCACCTCAATCTAATCTTCCGCTTGCGTAGATTTTGAAAATATCCAATGTTAACATGTGATTGTGCTGCTTTTAACTCTCTGCATAGGGGAAACAGTGAAGTCCTCAAACTACCTCGTTGCTATACAACCTCCTTTGCAGAAATAAGTCGTGAAATGAAGTATCTGTCAAGTCTTTTCAGAAACAGTACTTTTTACTTCTCCACATCTGATTTTCGTATTTGATCTGATAATAAAGCACACCTTTACTATTCAAAAAGCATTCCTTTCTATCTTCTGCAAAAAAAAAAATCTTGGAAAGTTCTGATTTCTAAATTTATTTCATGTTTGATAATGACTAATGTATATTCTGTTTGTTTCTTTTCCAAAGACAAAGTAAAATTGGACTGTCTTGTAGATTCTAGCTGAGATGGCTTCATCGGATAATATTCACCTGTCAATTTAATATTCAGTAACTGGTGGTAAGATAAAGCACATGTTGGTTCCAGGTGAGGGAATAACTGGCAAGAATGAAACATTTTGGAATGTCAGTGGATGTGTGTAGAGTGTAAATTGATATCTCATGCAAAACTTGTGATCTGAATTGCATCTTGTCTGTGTCTCTTAAATGGCAAAAAAAAAAAAAAAAAAAAAAAAAAATATTTCCTTATAAAAGCTGAAAGAGGGAATTTTGAGTCAAGCTGTGGTGTGTTGCCAGAGGCGGAAATTTATGAAACACTCTCATCAGCTCTTCTGGAAACACTACAAAAGAAATAGTTCTACTTTCTTATTGGTGCTAAAGCCACTAATAGGTGCAGTTTAGTATAATACCCCTATAAGAATTACCACCCCCAAAGTGAGCTTGCCTTGGAAAGAACTCTGCACAGGCATTTTCTTTTTCCTTTTAAGCTTGCGCAAAACACCCAAAGGGGCCATTTCCAATCCAAGCAGTGATCTTTCTCAAGTTTATTCTTTCTCAGATCACAGAGACAATGGGGAATATGCCCTGTTTACTCAAATCAGTCTGGATTAGTGTCACTCTATTGATGGAATCAGAATTAAAAGGAAAACCATTACCCTCTCAAAGGGCAACATCAGGTGTTTTGGGAATGGCTTGATTACTTTTAAATAGACCATGGGAGACTCTGTCACCAGACTAAGGTTGTGGACTGTACAAGATATACACAGAGAGAAATGGTAACACTGGGTGAGGTAGAAAGCCCTTGATAAGCCTCAGGCCTGGGAAATTATTTCAATAGACAATCCCAAAGAGCTTGAAAGGCTGAAAATCAGAATAGTGAGATTTCAGAGAGGATACTTTCCCTGTCTTCTTTCTACACTCCAACAGCACCACCCAAATATTTATCTAGGTCAAACCCGTTCCATTTTTAAGGCCCTGTTGAGAGGCTACTTCACCCTTAAAAAAATCGCTGATCTCCCCATTCAGAATAACTCTGTCTTCCTCTGAACTCTTTTGTACTTTTCTGTTCCTCTCTCATTGCTCTCTGTGTGGAGCAGATGCCTTCTCTCCTCTCGAGGCTGAAGACTCTTGGAGAGTAGAGGATGTGTGGTATTTATCTCTGTATCCTCTCCATGGCCGCTAACTAGTGTCCCTGAATGCAATGGAGGCAGTGTCTGTTGCTATTTCTTAAAGGAGTGTCTTCACATAAAAATATGGCATATTGAATATACTTACAGAAATGGCTCTTTGTCCCTGACTTGTGCAAAAAAACAAAGCAGTTGCACACGCTGTACAAGCCTTATCTCTACTTGTACGCCCTGAATCATATGGTTTTCCTCGACATCTTGCAAGTCTTTTTTTTTTTTTTTTAAACGAGCCCGGGTATTTATTTCTATTATACTTCAAGTAGCAAGAAAGTTTTGAAAAGACAGGGTAGTTTCCTGAGTGAGGAATGACTTGTACTCTAACAGAGGTAAACAGTGTAAAATGTGTGCTGCTTTCATTGAATTGATTACCCATGAAGACAGAGAATCTGTTTGATTTTTTTAAAAAACTGAACAGATTAGATTTTTATCTTGCTTTGCAGTCACTTTTTAAAAGTGTTTACTTGCTTCTACACTGTTCCCTTAATTCATTTTGTCCCCTGCATGTCTCTCGATCGTCACTAGAGAGGTGGGTGGTTTGCCCTGGGTGAATAAGCTTGACGATTTGCAAACACTTTC
Source organism: Ceratotherium simum simum (assembly GCF_057802395.1). Taxonomy (NCBI): domain Eukaryota; kingdom Metazoa; phylum Chordata; class Mammalia; order Perissodactyla; family Rhinocerotidae; genus Ceratotherium; species Ceratotherium simum. The sequence goes on along the minus strand of NC_141914.1, from coordinate 33,895,706 downwards.
TCATTTTATGTTCTAAGGTGTTATTACTAAAGGATGTCTGAGAAATCTTTAAGTCATTTTGTTCTTAAACATGGTGTCCCAGCTTTTTTTTTTCCCTATTCAAATAAGACACTAAGGAGCTGTTGTAATTATTAAACTGATTGATTGATTGTTACTTTCATAATGGGGTAAATAGAACAAAATGAATAGATGAGTGCCTTTTCAAAGTAAGCCTGTCTTCTGCATAGCTGGAAACTTCAGTTTTATTTTGCAATTAAAAGTGACAGCTTAAAGGAACACTCCAATGTTATATGTCACCATGTCTAATTACAAAGCATAGTAAATCACTAAACACTTTATCTCACATATAATGAAGTATGTAGCAATCAGCAAAGAACTTTGACGAGCAAAAGCGAATTAGCGCTCATGAAACAGTCTTCCTCTTTTGAATATGTATAGACTAGTAAAGCAGAGTAGTGTGCTGCTTGTTTCATGCTTTGGTTTTCCATTTGCAAATAAAGGCTAGTGTTTCAACCTCTGAGTGTGGGTTATAAAGTCTGGGAAATGAAGTCATGAATGTAGACTATTTGCAAGAAGTGGATTGTAAGTCTGATAAACTACAATCACAGTTCCTCAAAACCTACCTTTGTAAGCCTTTAATTATGGCGTTATTCTAAACTGAATTCTGGCGAACTGGGCAGAAAATCATGGGAAGGAGAGAGGGAGGGACCAATTTTGTGGCCTATCTACCAGAAATGAATGTCTTACCCTAAGCTTGTTTCTGACTGGTTTCTTTCCTAAGCAACCTGCATTTGGCCACAAGTACCGTCCGTAGGAAGTGAATAATTATATGACCACAAACATTTGGATTCTTATTGCTGACCTAGGTGCGTTAGAAACAAACTCTAGACCATCAGCTAAAAAACACTGCCGTGGCACAAAAACGTGTATGTGTTTGTTTTAAGGAAGTAGAAGCTCATTAATAAACTTCCCAGCTAGGTGTGAGCTACCAAGTATTACTCATTGCCTTGTGAGTGACAGGACTGGCTATTCTGCTACTAGTTCCCATAAAAGCTGAAGGTAACAGCACAATTCTCACCCACCAAAACAAAGCAAAACACAAAGTAAAGGTCACAGAGAGTATTTGGAAATGCCTATAACATTCACCTCGCAGGAGGATGTGAAGAGGTGAATCCAGTATGGAGGCAGACTTACTTCAGCATAAAAAATCAATACTTAGTTGTGTTAGCATGAAAGAGATATTTTCTCAAAATGATTTTTATTTTGAAATGTTTTACATTTATTTTTTTAATAAATATTTCCTGAGCCTCTACTGTGTTGCAGACACTGTTCCAGATATGAGACTCAGCACTAGACAAGCCAGATATAATCTCTCATAAATTTATGGTCTAGCAGAGAAGACCAACATTACAAAATATTTATACAGATAATTAATTTCCATTATAAGTATGTGATGCAAAGAGAAAGAGTGCTATGACAATGTGGAACAAATGAGAAAACACAGATCTGGGCAGTCGAAGAAGGCTTCTCCTGGGAGATGACACTGAAGCTAAAAGCTGCAAAATGAGTCAGAAAACAATCTGCAAGTGCAAAAGGCTTGAGGCCTGAAGGAATTCACCTTTGAAAAACAGAAATAATGCCTATTTGGTTGCCCTTTAGTGAGCAAGGGGAGTTTCAATAGTGCGCATAGGCCATTTTAAAGATTTGGGGCCATTATTCCAAGAGAATGGGAACCTGGTCAAGGTAGTCAAACTTGAGAAGGAGGTGATCAGATCCGCAGTGAGCTACCATCTGGTAGCTCCAAGAAGCTGGGTCTCTAACTCTGCAGTTACACATTCTCAGAACGGTTCAAGTTTTATATCCTGTCTCTAAGGAGTGGAAAACATTCTTTTTCAGCTATAGAAGAGGCATGTTTTCGTTGAGTGTAACTTTTAGATAAAAATCCCAGGCAGAAATTTGAGTGACTCCGATTTACATGCAATCAGAATGAAAGATAGTTAAGAAAGCGGGTTCTCAAGCCAGATTTACTGGTTTCACATTCGGGCTCTGTCACTTACTACCGTAAGCAAGTTACCTAATCTTGTGGATCTTCAGTTTCCTTATCTAGAAAATATGTATAAAACATGGGATAATAATGCCACCTAGCTCATGAGGATTAAATGAGTTCATGCAAAACACTTGAACACTCTAAGGATCAGAGTAAGGACTGAGAAATAGTGTTCACAGTAGTAGTGGCAGTACTGGTTAATATTCTTTTCATAGAGAGGATTGAATATGGATGCTAAATATATTTCAGACTTTTTAAAATCTTGATGGTCACTATTATTTTCTTGAAATTGATATGTCTTCAGTTTCATGTTATGATGAGCAGAGCTATCTCTTGTGATAAAATGTTAATCACATTTAATCACCCCATTGTATTAGGTCATAATTTCTGATATGGTCTAGACAGATACACTTTCAAAATTATTTTTAAAACATTTTAAGCTCACTTTAAAAACCAATGAAGCACTACTGATGAGCTTCTAAAGTCACCGTGGTATGTACTTTCTTCCCTTCACATTACTTGTATGCTAAATAAAGCTTTAAAAACAGTGATTACTACAGATTGAAAATGTCCTCAAACATATGTTTGTTCCCACTTTAATAAATACCTCTTGGTTCACTTTGAAGAAACTGAAACTCTGTGAATTTTTGCCTAATATCTGGATCAAGAATTATTGAATATTAAAATTATAGCTTTCTGCTTTCTGCTAAGCCCAATATTTCCTTGGTATCTAATGGTGATGTCAGTTTCCTTCAGAATTGAGGTGCTCATGATTATAATTTTGTTCACTTGTCATTATTACTAGAAGGGAGTTCTTACAGAAATCATAGAATTTAAAGTTTATTTTTCCTTAGTTGAGCTCTACACAGTGTAATTTAGCTTTATTTGGATCGAGTTTTAACTTTGATATGTTTCACACTTACTGGCTTTTCAAATGCTATGTCTAATATTTGTTGACATTGTTCACCTGATCAGCCAACTTTGTGTTTATTTGTCTCATGGGCCATTGTCCATGTTGCTTGGGGCTCTTAGAGAGCTGTTCCCTAAGTTATGGAATCTTGGTCCTCAAAGGAATCTTGACACTGTGTGTGAGAACATTTTAGAAAATTCTAGTAAATTCTCTGCCTACTGTCTTTCTAGAAGGTTCGTGTGTGCTTAAGTGCTTTATTCTTACATGTTGTTCATTATAAGGTATGAGTATATTTTAACTCTAAACATTCACTTTTTAAGAACATTTGAAAGACAAAAGAGGTGAAATATTTTATACCTAACAAAATCTGGCTTTGAGAAAAATGTGATACTAAATAAATTCTTAAGGGGGAAAGATGGTGCAGTAAATTGACATTCTAATACAAATATCTTCTTGACCTCGAATGGAGCACTTTAAGTCAATTGTTTTTAATTCTAACATAAAACAAACCATCATTCTTTCAGGTGAGGCAGGTGGTATAAGACTAAAAAATGACAAGTATTTCTCCCTAAGGCAGTGCTTGTTGAAAAGTCACTATCTGGCTGATATTTGGGAATGAAAATGTAGTACTGTCTGCTAGAGCATAATCGAATGAATGCTTTGTAAAGCCAGGGTCATGAAGAAAGCTGTTTTCTTTTCCCAGGAGGGGCTTTAGAATGTTCACAAAAGCTCCTCCATGAAGCCTGAGGTGAAAGGTTCCATCAGCTGAGGAAATCGTGTATGCTGTCTGAAACATTTTCGATTTCTAGGTTTGGCCTGGCAAATCCATATAAAGGAAATACAGTTATCTCACTTTTTGAAAGTGATCTCATGACATTTTAAATAGCTCTACGGTTGAGGATGGTCATATCTACCAGAATGTTAGAACTGGCACAGCCTTTATGTTTGATCATCAGAATCAACCTCTTTATAGGAAACTAAGGTCCAGGTTGTCGAGTACCTTATCGAGGGGTATACATCACATTAGTGGCAGTGTTGGGACTTAGACCCCACATCACCAATTCTAAGTTCAGAGTTCTTTTGCATTACTAGAATGCATTCAGGAATGTAAGGAGTGCTGAAGAATGTTCAATTCCCTAGCCTCATCTAACAGTCAGTCAAGGATGATAAATATATTTTCTTCCAAATGAAATTTTGGCAAGTTATTGTTTCCGGTGACAAGGGAACATTTAAATCGAGATAAATAAATTATGATTATATATCCCAACAGTAACCTCTCCTATCCCTGATTTGGTTCTCATTCCCATTTTTTATTAATCCTTGCCGTATATTGATGGCTATTGTCACCACGTAGCCATAAATTAGCTATTACAGATAGTAATATCTAGGAAAGACAACTTATAAAATTTCCTTTATACAGATAAACTGAAAGAGCAAGATTTTCAAAAACACAAATTATATCTAAGTCCCTGGTTCCATTGTACTGGTCAAATGACTTGGTTGGAATTCTTTTCCAGGAAATTAATTGCATCCTCAACTTTAAGTAAGTGTAAACCCAGGTATTCAATGCTGAGTTTTGTTTACAGCAATATATATAGATACATTATTTCTGAGCTGATGAGAAGATAATTCAGGCCCATAATATATTCAGAATTTAAGATCATCAAACAATGTAATCCAGGAAAGAAAAATAAAATGAAACTAAAGGAATTGCATTTATAGGACACTTTTAAATCAGTGACCAGTCAGGAAAAATCAAATCTTCTATACAGCTATTTTAATTCTAAGCATCCAAATTGAAGTTCGGTGAGGAAATACATCAGAGTCTGTAGATGGCTATGAGAATGCAAAAGAACTTATGGGAGAAGAAAAACAAGAAAACACTTTTCCTATGTTTGGGAATGGTAGTTATTCTTGTTCTTTCCTAATGGTGAAAGCAAGCAGTTTGAAATTCAGCCCCTAGGTATCCCTACACTTATTACTCTAGCTCCATGTTTCAGAAGACCCCCAGGGTGTTCTGTGATTACAGAGTTAACTTACGGAGTATGTTAAGTCTCTGTGACCAAGGTGTGTTTCATCCTTTCTGTGGTCAGATCAGCTAGTCTGATGAACCTGAATATATTCCAGCTAAGGATGTTGGTAATTTTCCAGGCTCTAAGAGGTGACTTTCCTATTTCAAAGTTATTTTATAGGAAATGAAGCATCTGTTTGAATTCAGAGAAAATCAATTGCTTTACTTTATCAAGCTTACAGTGGACATGAGACAAATTGTGCTCATTTTCTCCTTTTATATTTTATGGGAAGAAGACTGTCTCCTCTTTCAGACATGATACGGTAGATATGTAACATTTTTCATTCATTCATTCATTGAGTGTCCATGAGTATGTTAAGGTTATTCTGAGATCAAAACACCTTGTGGTTAGAAAGCGTTCATAAATTATTATTATTGTTATCAATCTACTTCCTATTTCATTTCAAATATTCTAATAGCTTTTGTTACATAAGAAACACATGGGACATAAGAGACTCCCTAGAGTTCTCCCAAGAGCGGTTTTTGTGACTGCTATGAAAGTGTCATGTTCTAACTTCTGAGACTCTTCTTGTCATTGTAGATAGGCATTACATTTGCATTCCAGCATAACACAAGTTTCTCCCCCGTGTTTGTTGAATTACTGACAATAAAGAAGGGACACAGGTATTGCTCCCTTCAACCCACCAGCTTCACTTTGGTGGGAAATAAGGAATAAATATTATTCACATTAACCTGATACAGAGCTAGCTCCTTAGGCATGCAAAGTTTGCAGTCACAAAGGGCCTCGTGCCTTGTTTAATGCTCTGCTATCACCATTTTGAGACTCTTAATAACCTATGAATAAGAGGCCCTGAGTTTTCATTTTGCAATGGGCTGTGCAAATTATTTTGCTGGTCCTGTCTATGTAACACTTGTTCTTCTTGGCTATGTTGATCTGCCCTTGGCTTCCAATCATACTCTGGGACCACGTCCACTCTCTCTTCACATCAAAGAAATAAGAGGCTTTTTGTTATTGTTGTTAACTAAATGTTTTTAAAATTAATGTCTAAAGCAGTTTCCTATGGCAGGTTTATGACATTGATTTTTAATGAAGCTATGAAAAGTATCCACGTAGATTTCCAATCATATAATTCTTACTTTGGTGGTGGGTTTGTTGTTTATTTTAGGTGAATTAACTTGAAGTTATTAGTATCAGTTTTATGCTTTTTTGTTAAGACAATTGATTATACTACTTGGCTTATGTTTCTTTAAAATCGGGGAAAAGTTTAAATTGAAATATGTTTTCCCATTTTTATCATGGATGGTAAACAGCTCTTTGCCCAAACCTGAGAAATCTAGCTTTATGTTACATAAATTGAGGAATTAGCATTGGAAGCAAATCCTACTGTTGTTAAGTAAAATATTTTACCTGGAACTATATGGATTGTAAATTACGGCGTTTAAAAGTATACCTGTCAGCACCCACAGTGCTGTTAAAGACTTTTGGAATAGAGTTTCTGCTTCTTTGGTGCCACCCAAATATGTTCAGTCTTCCTGTTATTCTCGGGGTCTCCTTTGTGCCTCGGAGGTAAATGGAGTTTCCATTTCTCTTAAGTCTTTCAAGAAGCACTGAGTGTTTGCTCACTGGCTTTTAAAGCTAGGTCCCAAAACTCTTCTCTTTATATATATTGAAAAAACAAATTCAAAGGGCCACGTTTCTTTGTTCTTATCCAAGCCCACAATTAGCTGAAGTTCCATTCTGTGTAGCTAGAAGGAGGAGGACAGGGGTGGCCCAACAGGCATTTTACTGCCTGTGAGAAAGTGCTCGGCAAGTTTCTTTGTCCTTTTTGTCAGGGACGGCTGCCTCCCTAATTGTACTGCTGTAGGGAAGCACGTGCCTCTGGGAGCATTATCTGATTCCTACAGGACGTTCAGGAGTGCTTTGTATACTGACCCTTAACTTGAACACAAATAATATCTTTTCAATCCCCTTCCCAGGCTGTTGCCGCAGGCTTGGATACCTAAGAGCTTTAATTCAGCCAGGGGTGTGGACGCATTTGTACCGGCCTCAGGTTTTATTTTTTTCTCCCCTGGTTGTCTCACCTGCAGTTTCGCAGCACCTGTCAAGAAGGGACGCTGAAGACAGAGCATAGGAGAGGAACAGGAGCTGTAGAAGTCAGAGGGGAGAGGAGGCGAGACAAACAGCTGCTCTTGTCAGCATGGGGATAAGTGTAAAGAGATTAATAGCTATTTAAAGAGCAAATGGGGACGTGGCATTCGGCAGTGGAATGCGAATGTATAAATGTAATGGAATGGGCATGCGACCGTTAACATTTAGACAGATGCTCTCTGGACTGAATGGAATGGCAGAGTCCATTTCTCCTCCCCATGTGAAATAATTAAAGTTTAATAAAATAATTTTATTAAACAAAGTTTAATTAAAAAATTTTTCAAGTGTCTATTTCTTTGTGAGTTTCTTCTTCTCCATAGTTTTACTTAGACTGGAACTCTCTGAGTTCTGTTTCAATTGAAGAGCCAGACTCCTCATTTCCTTTATAAAATATGTACCAACAGGACTGCCTCTCTCTTCCTGCTTTTGATTTTTTTTCCCTTCACTAACTTGAAGAAACAATGAGATTTCCATGTGTCAGAAGGTTTCACAAGGGGAAAACTGTACCGTAGGCTGGTTGCCCCTTTGGGAAACGTGTCCAGTTGGACTCAGGTTTAGGAATGACTTAAATTATCTGATCAGGCTGACAGGTGTGATGGCGTGGGCAGAGCCCTGGACTCGGAATCAGAAGATTTGGTTTCAAAATCCCCACTCTTTGCTTATTAGCCAATGCTTGAGCAAATCACTTCCTCTCTCTGATAGTAATACAGTAAAGTTGTTTTGCAGATTAAATAAGAAGAAATTAATTCATTCTTTCCTTGAACATCTTAATGAGTACCTACTCTGTGCTCAGGCTCATTTGCATAGAAGACATGAGGCATCTGGCAGAGGAGCTCCATGAGCTAACGTACTTCTGAATTATATCAAATATAGAATTTTAATCATAACTAGATGGTATTTCTCTTATACATGTCCTACTTTAGAAAAGAATAAACTGCTACAAAGAAAATGAAAAAAACAAAAAAATTAGGCTGTGTTTGGATGATACGCTAGCATGTTACCCTTTATAATATATAGTTGGTTGTCCCTAATTTTGCTACCCATGCCCCGCCAGTCTTTATGAAACTAGTCCTTTACGGGGAACTCTTGATACCCTGAGGCAGAATATAAAATTATAAGACTAAAAGGAAATTTGAAAGTCATCTGATTTTGCCCCATCTACAATAATTTAATGCTTAAATCCCTTCTAATGGTCTTTCTCATTCTGAAGACCATGGCAGAAGAAAATCAATAAGAAATAGCTGGTGGTGTTCATTTATTTAAAGAATTCCTAAGCAGCTACTGAGCATTGGGCACTTTTTTTGCCCAGTTTATGAATAAGCACATATTCTACTTTCAAATGCTCTTTTAGAGACCACAGTCTCCAAAGGCTGCACATGAGAGCTGTGTGATCTGTGTGGGTCATTACACAACACACACAGTCCTCAGACTTTTCTTGGTGTTTCTGTGTGTCACAAATTGCTCATTTTACCTTGAATGACCTGAGGTCGAACACTGTAGAATGCATGGACCAAATGATGCCTTTATTGGAGCAATGATCTGCAGTTTAAATGGCTAACATCAGGATTTCTGGATGTCCTGCAGCCACAGTACACGAACCTGGGGCTCCTGAACAGCATGGACCAGCAAATTCAGAACGGCTCCTCGTCCACCAGCCCCTACAACACAGACCACGCGCAGAACAGCGTCACGGCGCCCTCACCCTACGCGCAGCCCAGCTCCACCTTCGACGCCCTCTCGCCGTCGCCCGCCATCCCCTCCAACACCGACTACCCAGGCCCGCACAGCTTTGACGTGTCCTTCCAGCAGTCCAGCACAGCCAAGTCGGCCACCTGGACGGTAAGAGTACTGGGCGCCTATATGCCATTCAAGTTGACCCCTAAGTTCAAGAGTCGTCTTCATCACTCCCCAGGAGGGATTTCTCCCCCCTCAAAGTTTAGAGACCCCTGTTGAATGGTGGAAAATTTCTCCCTTGTCTTTTAAGGATATTTTGGTTTTGAATATTTAACAGTGAATCAGAGAGAGAAAAACTGTCATTTAATGGGAAAAGCCCGGATCTGGGAACCAAAAGCCTGTGTTCTGGCTGACTCCTAGCAGTTTCAGCTGATGTGTCCTTCTCTGCTTCGCGCTGTTGGAAGATTCTTTGTGTGGTTCTTTTTGGAAAAATGTAAAGCCTTATGCCAACAAGTATCATAATCATAGGATATGTGTTTGCAGTCCCCAGAGTGTAGGATAGTTCCCAGTCTCATTATTTTGAAGAAGAAAATGTCACATTAAGATGTGATTAAAAAAAGGAATAAAATCACAAACACAGCATAATAAGAAATTAAAATCTCACTTATTAAGGAAGTGCTAAATTTGTTTATACACATAGGTTCTATAACATGAATCATAATTTATTGATGCATATATATCTATTACATGTAGAAACATCTTTTCCCAAAATGAAACCTCTAAAACTATACATCAGAGCCCTGAATTAGTCTAAAGAGATTCTGATTTAAAATTTTGAAAAAAAAAAAAATTTTCCATAACTTTTCTAAGAAAACATGGAAATATTTTCAAACATTAAAAAGTTACAAGAATGTTTATTTCAAAGTTTATTGTGTAATGTATTATAAAACATGAATAAAGCTCAAATATAAGGGAGGAGACCTACAAGACTGGTTTTAAGTAGTTGATCAAAGAATGCCCAAGACCAAAGTGGCATGTGTGTTTGTCAAACAATATAATGTTTGCTTGGATTATAGAAATGCTTCCAAATATCACCATCTTGTTGAAAAGTAGCTTTAGAATTGTTTTAACAGTTTTTTCCCTCTTTGGCAAATAGATTTTTTTGGAAAGCATTTCTATATTTATGTTACAGCATTCGGCTCACTACAGGCTTTAATCCAGTTGTACAGAATTTATAATCTGCATTCCTAACACTACGTTCCAACATAATTTCATGTGTGTTCCCTCATTTTGACCTTACATCTCTGTGAACTGGGTAGGACAAGTTTTATAACTCCCATTTCACTAGTGAGAAAAGGTAGCATCCTCAAGTCACAGAGGCTTTTGTGTCACTGGACCTATTTCTGATTCTCCCTGCCCCCACTAGATTGTGTCTTTTCTTTCTTTCTCCACCATTTTATATCAGGATGTCCCAAAGTTGTCTAAGAATTTATTTTAATGATTTTTCTTTCATGATTTGAGAAGCAGTCTGTCATGGCTCATAGTTCACCGGTAAAGTATAAGTAGTAGTTTAAACCTGATCTCTCATCCATGCGTTTTTTTATCATTTGTGTTATAATCCTTAATCTCTTTTATATTAATAATCCTGGAGATGGATACTACAGGTGAGTATACTTGGAGTCCATAGGCCTTAAATAAATATGGTTGATTGACCTAAGTAATACTTTGCTGAGTAACCACTAGAATAACCATTTTATGAATGGAGCACTGGTGTGTTTTAGAATAGGGGTCATCAATTGGATGTTTACAATCACTGATCTTTCAGGCTAACAGTTTCTTGTTTGACGTACTTAGACAGAGCTCCACTATATTAGGAGTGAGCATATCTGAAGGGATAAAGGGCATGTTGGGGCCACTAAATGATTGATTACTTCCCTTCTAAATGGTTTAGAACCATGGAAATGGAGCTTGATACAAGTACAACATCAAATCGGTCTTCTTCCCTCCTACCTCCCTCACCACCTCCTCATACAGAACTCTTAAGGCTATTTTCAGGTTTAGCACAATCCTCAACCATCTTCGATCAAAGCCACTCTCTCAGAGAAGTACATTGTCTCAAAAAAAAAAAAAAAGGCTAGAGATCTCTACCTAAATGATAAGTTAAAAAGAAAAAAATATATATTTTATGGAGTACACTGGTAAAATCTCCTTTCATGTGACGATAGTGATATCAGTACTCTGAAAAAGGGGGTAGGCCCTGTGGTCATGGGATAGAGCACTGGTTGGGAGTCAGAAAACCTAGATTCTCGTCTTGATCATCTTTGTGACCTTAGCCAAGTCACTTCATCTTTCTAGAATTCAGAGTGTGCCTCTGATGAGGATATTTGAGGCCCAGATGCATTTTTTAAATCCAGGGCACTTGATCCCTTATCTCAGTAGCTGCTGAGATCACCTAAAAGATATCAGTTCTTAGCCTTGGACACCAGTGTCTTGTAAATAGCAGCATCTACCTCTTTGAGCCAAATCATATATCCTCACATTTATATGTAAACCTCACATTTTTAAAAGTGTTTTCTCATACATTCATCTTACGTGGGCTTCATAACCAAGGCTGTTATCCTCAGTCTTATAAATGAGGAAACTTCGAGAAGTAAAGGTTACATGGCTAATAACCAGCCAAGGAGGGAGAGGAACCCAGGCCCTCCTCACTTCCAGTTGACATCTCTCCACTGTTCTATTTAGACTGTCTTTACTCTTGATTGATAGAAGGCATGGACATACAGGAACATGCAGGCACTGTGTAGTATGGAACGGAGGCTCAACTGATGGAGGATATTTTTTATGCCATATTACACCAACACCTATTTCTCAGGCATCTGTGCATCTTAAAGCAATTTTTCAAAATAAAATGCTATATTTTAAAACTGCCCACAAATTGAAAGCAGCAGAAGCAGCTGTCATTAGAGGGAGGCTATACTTACTGCATAGTCTTCTGGTGATTCTTTAATAAAAATTGTTTTAGTGCCATTTTATCACTTGTCATCCTTTTGGATTGTTTTCTCTCTTAATTTCTGGTTTTACTCAGAATTCCTGCCAAAATATAATTAATATATTTAAAGCATGTATGCATATTTTCTTTGCTTTCACTATGTTTTAAATAATGAATGTGGTTGTGTTTCCAGTTCCGTAAAAATGTGGTATTTATTTTAAAATTCTTCCAATGAAATAAAATGAAGTATGATGACATTTTTCCACATTGTCTATTTTACACACCCACCCACCCAAATCAACACTGAATTTAGTATTTAGTTTTAGACTTTCTTCTTATTTCTACAATGTAATTGGCACTAGTTCTAGAGGCCTCCCGTTTAATATAATGAAATGCTGGTCTAGTATTGTAGCCGGGAATCATCAACCATAAGACAGTTGACACGATGGTAATTTGGAAATGGCAAGAAATTTAGGTGCAGATTTCAACCCTGAAATTTGCTAGCAGCATATGGTACCTACCCAAAGAATTCAATCTCTCTAAACCTCACTTTCCTCACCTATAAATGGAGGTTAATACTTTCCTTATCATGAAGATTATATGACATGCACCTAGCATCTCCTGGCTAGTCATAGGCCCACAAGTATTTACTGAGTCTGAACATGAATCTCTTTGTTTCATGAATTTATTATAGTTTTGTTGAAGGTTTAATTGTACAATAAGTAGTAATTTGAGAGAATACAAAGCAAAATTTCTTCTACTGTTTTTTCTTAATGCTTTTCGGCTATTAACATGCATACTCCAGCTCCAAGGGACTGATATTATCCACTATTCAAATATATGAATAGATGACATAGAGTGATAACAGGCTTTCCCTTATGCAGACTTCTGCAGGCTGGCTGTGCTGCTTTCCAAAGCCTACCCAAGCAGATACAGGCTCTCCTTCCCAGCACAAGGAAGAGATCTTTCCAGATTTAAGGACCTGTTGACTTCCAGCATTTCTTTCTCTTTTTTTTTTTATTTATTTATTTTTTTAAATTTTTTATTTATTTATTTTTCCCCCAAAGCCCCAGGTGATAGTTGTATGTCATAGTTGCACACTCTTCTAGTTGCTGTATGTGGGACGCAGCCTCAGCATGGCCGGAGAAGCAGTGCGTCTGTGCGCACCCGGGATCCGAACCCGGGCCGCCTGCATCGGAGCGCACGCACTTAACCGCTAAGCCACGGGGCCGGCCCTCTTTCTCTTTTTAATCTACCATTTCACTTATGAGAATACCTTTTTTGATTCCCCATGTTAAATAAAGAATAATAGTGGACCTCACTTATTAAAGAGTTGGCATATTAATTTGTAGTGGCAAAGTATTGGAGGCAACCTACATGCTCACCAGTGTGGAACTGGTTCAATAAATTATGGCAAATCCATGTAACAAAATACTCCATGGCCATTAAAAAGAATCATGTGTACTGATCTAGAATGCTTTTGACGTTACTTGTGAGGGAAAGATAAGCTTTCTATGGCACCTACTTGAGAATTGAGAAGACTGGTAAGAACACCACTTCTGGGGCAGAGTATTTTCTCTTGCTGGCCTCTAGTGACCAGGGCTCTTTGTGAATATAAGTCAGTCTGTCTTGATTATCGACCTCACACACCTTCGTCAGTTCCAGAGCTGTTTTTCACAACCCCTGACATGCTGTATTATCTGTCTGCAAACACGCTGAAAATCCTCAGGCTAGTGTTTTTCTATTGTGCTTAGTCTGAGATAATGACCCTGGTCTTTGGACGTACAATCACTTTTTGCTGTTGTGACTTTCTCCCTTTGTAGTCTTCAAGGTCTTGTAAGGCAGGCATCCTGAGCCGGTGCCCAGCATACGGTAGGCCATTAATAAATATTCAGAAGCTTTGTTTTTCTCCTCATGGTTAGAGCAAACAATTATAGTTCTAAGCAGTATCCCTCAATTCTGATATTTGTCAACTGTCCATGAATTTGATGCCGTTTGCCCCCACCCATGATTTATAGAGAGCATTCTTCCTTTGCCTTTCCTAATCATGCCAGCCTCGTGTCGTGTTCAGAGCTTTGAAGAATCTGACATGAGCAAGTGGAGAGATTAGGGAGGTGGCATTTGAAAGGGGAACAGCCAGTTCCCCAGAGAGTTTCATTGATTCCAACATATTGGTCTTCAAGCTCGCTCCCCTTGGCTCCAAAGGCGATCTGAGATGCGTGCCTGTGGCCCACCCTCCCTGTCATCAGGTTACCTGTAATGTAAGACTTCCAGAATAAGGCTGCCAGCTTTGCAGAAATCTAATGCAAGCCAGCCCATTGCGTGGCCCTCTGGAATCTTGGGACTCTTAAGAATAGCCCATCAAAGGACATGATGTACTTTTCCATGGTGAATATGATTTATCAGCTTCCTTTCACAAACGGAACACTTCTCCCCTCAAAGTTTGAGCCTTATTTGGGGCTTGAGTGGTCTTACAATTGAGTGGCTGTTAGATTTTATTGCTGAGGGGCAGGAGAGAAGTCAGTAGACTTGGCTCCTGCCAGTGATACATTTGTTAATCATAACAAGGTTATTTTCACTTCTTGCCGTAGCTGTCGTGTAAATCTTGTCAGATACTTATAGGAGTATCTTTTTATGTCCTTCCCATGGTGAAGAAAGTAATAACATTGAACACATTCACCTGTTATCCAAGCTATTTCTTAGTTCACAGAGTATTGAGGAAGAAAGACCTAAATAAAGGACTTGGAGATTCTTGGTGACGGTTCATGTGATTTACTTAACTCTAGGTTTGGGATTTGAAAATGAATTTCCATTGGAAGACATGCTGCAGAGGTGTTGTCCCCAGTCCAGAGCAGAATAACTTAATCAGAATGTTTGCTCTAATTTGTTTATATTGACTCTAGGTTAACGTTTTTGAGATAAGCCCATTTTACCTAATCTAGTGTTTATGGCCCTCCCACACTCTTCTGAATGATTTGTTGAAAGCACTGTAGAGTTTCTATTTAAAAGAAAAAATTTTGGTATTATGATTTACTGCATCTAATGTTACAAGACTGACCACTGATTGAAAAGAAATAAACAGCAAATTTAAATAAAGCTTGCCTTTCTTTTTCTACTACAAAAAAATAACAGCAAATCCCTTTATCCCCCTGTTCTTTCTCCTGCTTCGCCTCCTCTTCCTCCATCTTCTCCTTCCCTCCCTCCCTCCCTCTCCTTCCTCCTCCTCCTTCTTCTTCACTTAGGTTATCATTAGTAGTGGTCAGTTTGGTTTTGTAGGTATTACCAGCCACTCAGTATCTTGTTTTTTCACCATAGCTTTGCTTTCCCAGAATAGTAGATTACTATGGGGAGGATCATGATATGAATCAATCACTATGGAAATTTCCATCAAAAACAGGAATCAGATCATCAGACCCATTCGTTTATCTCATCACTTGACTAGTAATAGGCTACCTCGGAAGTGGCAAGCCCAAATCTCAGTGAGGCCAGGGACGTAGCATAAATGAGTCAAATGGTGAGAATGGGGATGGTGGCAAGATGAGCTTACATGCTCTGTGCCCTGTCTATGGGAGTATCTGCTTTGCAACCCCAGCCTGTTGTCATGGGGGAAAGCAGGCCTGGCATTAAAAGATTAATTTCTTAAGAGCAGCTAGAAACCTGAAACCTGGATTTGCATGTAATATCTCTAGATCTTTAAATGATAGTAATAATTCAAAAAAAAAAATGTAAAATGCTACAGACCAAACAAAACAATAGGTAGACTGAACGTCATCCTTGCAATATGTTTAACAATGACAAGGGATGATTACTTAAAGTTTTAATAAAATAACTGGAAACTAGAGCAAGCATCTAAGGGAAAAGTTACTAGTAAATATATTCCATTTAGAAATAGTAATTCTCTATCTCTTTCAGAAGTGGTATAGACTAATGCCTTTCTACAATAAACTAAGCAACACA